>NC_136506.1:4031666-4141666 GCF_053919585.1 Euprymna scolopes
ATATATATATATATATATATATATATATGTATATATAGAGAGAAAGAGAGTGAGAGAGAGAGAAAGAGAGAGAAAGAGATGTATATATATATATATTATATATAATGAATACTTTTTCAATTTGCTGAGCGGCTTTTTTTTATTTCGGAGGGTAACTTATAGAGAATGACGCCCAAATTTGTTTATCGGCCATATACTTCTCGGGCGCTTTCTATCGGTGCCTCTGATTATCTTTAGTAGTGATTGTTGTTGTTGTCGTTTTCTTTTTACATGAGGCTTGGTGTAATTATATATATTTTTTAATTGGTTATAAAGAAAAATGTCACCATAAAAGTATATTATACAAACCGATAACACACTAACTTACTACTAACATTCGATGCTGCCAAGACTAAACTTGGTTCCTCCAATAATCACAAGAAACTTCTCTACTACCAATTGCGATGATCAAGAAAACATTACATGAAAGTACTTCTTTTTATCTCATAGGCCTAACGTTTACAGGAGACATTAACTGGAATAGATACATGTAGAACATTGCCAAGGCTGGTGCTAAGAAGATCGACTCTCGTTACCGTGCTAGAAAACTACTTACGCCTGAAAGTATCCTGCCCCTTTAACAGGTCACCATTCGCCTATGTATGGAGTACTATTGTCACATTTGTGCTGGTGCATCTGCTACTTGTCTCTCACCTTTGACAGGGTTCAAGAGTCGCCAACAGGATATATCTTGAACTGTCATTTAGGCTTAAGCCTCTGCCCCATCGACGAAATTTTACACCCATTTGCCTGTTCTACTAGTACTTTGATGGCGAATTCTCTGATGAACTACAAGAATTGTACCCCCTCGACGTAAACACTTCCGACAAATCCGAGAAGTATCTATATCCCACCCCTTCAGAGAAGAGATCCCTAGGTTTAATAAAGCTTTCTACTCCAATAGTTTCTTACCCACCACTGCTAACTTTGGAATCTGCTTCTGGAATTCTGCTTTCCCAGCTTTACTGATATGCAGAAGTTCAAGTAGATGTGAACAAACATATTTCCCCTCATCTCCCTTCATAATACCGCCTCAGATTATGAACCCGGTAGTAGCCCACTACTTTAATGTAGCACTGAGCCTTGTTTCGGGTTAAAATTGAACAAAAATAATCTTCATTTGCGTATTATTATGCGTCGACAAGTGGGAGCAGCTTTTTAGTTCCAAAGTTCCTACGATATTAGTCATATCGATTCAGTTATTTTGTAAAAAAAAAAAAAAAACACAGATAAATTAGAGTAAATGCTTAATTGCGCTGACCGATCCCGTATTTATCCTATAAACCCATCATCGTTTCCGTATTAATTACAATATAATATTTATGCGTATTTTTCAAGCAGACAATATCAATCAGTCTGCTACTATTATATAGATTACATTATTTTTAATGGTTAAGTGTTAGAAAAACATTTTTTAAAAATCTGACTATTTATTATCACTTACATATTAATAACATTGCAGACTTCTAATGGCGCAACATGTCAAACGCCATTTAGTATCATTGCATAAGCAAGGCGATTTCCCTTAGAAAATAAACTCCCTTTACGAGTTTTTAAAATAAGAACTTTATTTTGAATAATAATTTATGTAAAACGACCAGAAATAACATATTCATATTCGCTAAAAGATCGTGTAGCGAGAATAATAAGCAAGCATGAATATGATAAAAGATGATTAAAAAAAGTTACAATTGTACTATAATTTACTATCATTAATTAAGGGGAGGTATACTTGCAATGATTGCCGCATGCCAGTATAACACACTCTGTATTACCTTGTCAACATACGATGCTCCTTAAATATGTTCGCGGCTGTTTTTGTAAAGACATTTAAAATTGTTGTAGTTTCTTGAATATTCAGTAAGTTATTGCTATACGTTTACGAGCTGAAAACACATTTTTATAATACGAGGTTTTAATGAAGTTCTACACCAGAAATTGGAATACACCCTACTAAATTTCAGGTGGCGAATTTTAAATGCGCAATCTGGCATGAGGGCCTTTTATAAGAACAATTAAGGATAAAATTACACAGTGAAAATGCCACAAAAAGATAGCGAATGCTTCTAACTGGCTTTCCCCCTTCCTGCATGAATCTAGCATCAGATTATATGTGGCGAAAGAGATTAAAGGAAGGTGAAATCTGTCATAGATGATGGTAAATATGCCAGGAGTAAAAACGTGGAATACCAAAGTTAGTTGTTCAAATAAAGTTATTGATAGGGACCGCTGTGTTCCTATAGAGATATTAAAATATAAATTTTGGATTCAGTGTGGTAACTGTTCACAATTATTCGCAGGCATAGAGAAGATAAAAAGACGTTGTCATGACAGCAAGGATACGGCCCACCTGATCAATTCAGGTCCTGCAGTTCTAGATTGTCTTATACCCTATGCGGAAAGCTAGTTCGGCTGCTAAAGTTGTCGTTATGAGGCAATTAAGGAGTTTAAGACGATGGGAGGTAAGTCATTGCCACACTCACACATAAAAAAAGTGCATTGCAACCGTGAAAGATTACTTTGAAGGGGATTAGCGTTTCATGTTTGTACTTTCAATAAAAGTGCCAACACGATAAAAGTCTGGAAACTTAATGAATGACTCTCGCAGGTTCTAATTCTTTATGAGAATTATCATGTATGATATATATATTCACATATATTACGTCATGAAGTTATCACCACAGGGTTATAGAGAACTAGCACTTCAACCGGACTTTGCCCAGGCCCTATGGAGTGTTTATAACTTGCCCTACTTGTGAATACGCTTTATGAAGGTTTTCAAATGTTTAGACAAAAAGTTCTCTTAGTAATTTGATAGAAACCGCAGAGGTCAATATTTTTTATCCTTGAGCCTAATTTTGACTCCTTAACACTTATTATTTTGGTCTCAAATAGACATATTAATTTTTACCCATGTCCAACTTAGCACGATCTAATTTTTCATGTCTTTAGACTCAAAAAAGGCGGAGGAATTTTGTAGATTCTGCAAAGGTCAACTCTTTCAACTCTGATCTTTTGGCAAATTCTCGTCCCCAAACTTTTAAAATGCTTGGTACATGTTTTAATACCCGTTATGTATAAATGTCACAGGTTTAGACCAAACATTGGCTGAGTAGTTCGCTAGATACCGCAAAAGTCAAATCTTTAGAACTTTAATCCTTTGGACACTCAAATTCTCTACTAAAACCGATTAAAAACTTGCCCTATCTACGAATATCCTTTACACAAAATTAATGTGTATAGGCTATAAATTGGCTGTGTAATACGGTAGAGACTGCAGCGGTCATTTTTCTTAAAATGGGACCCAAATCTAAACATCTTTACATTTATGTTTCTGGGTTCAAATCAAAGCCTTTGACAGCCAAATTTCTGGCCAAAATCCGATTACATTTTTATTCAAAATCTCAGTACCCGTTATGTAAAAGATCGACTCTGATTTCATTTTTCTCGCAAACATTAATTCTGCTGGGATTAATTTCGTCGGTGTATTTAGGTTCTCAGTTATCCTGTATACTTGCAGGAACTGTTGTAATGCTTTTTCCGTCGGTGTCCATATCGATTTTCTAAGGGAACGCTTTATCGTGTCTACGAAACTTTCCGCTAATCCATTTGAGCTAGGATGGAACGGTGGTGTAGTTATATGGTTTACCTGAAAGAGATCCACCCAAATCTTTAAAACATATTAAGTAAATTGCGTTCCGTTATGTGTGAATACAATGTCTGTTACCCAAAAACGTGCAAATATTTCATACAGAAAACTTATTGTGTTATCTGTCGTTGGGTTTTTTACCCAATTTACTTCCGGCCATCTGGAAAAAAAACTATCTACACTGATTAGGTAATATTGTCCCTTGATCGGTCCAGCAAAGTCTAGATGAATGCTTGATCATGGATGATTAGTTTTTTTTTTTAATGTTTATGAATTATCGGTGGCTCCTTAGCGGCTAACGCACAACCTTTACATTTGTTTACTGGTTATGCAATATCCACATCCATATTACGCCAGTAAACATAACTCCTCATAAGTGTCTTCATCCTATTTATATCTGGGTGTCCTGTATGAAAATCACGTAAGATTTTTTTCTGCAAGATTTTCGGTTCAACCACTCTTTCACTATATAATAATACCTCATTGTATAAGGAAAATATACTTTGCGTTTTTCCGTCATTTTCCCTTAATTTTTTCTTTATGTCTTTGATGACATCGACATTTGCAGCCTCCCTTTTTATATCGGTAAGCGTGACTGGTAATTCTGTTATTATATTCGCCACTATGTTTTTCCTCATAATTGGAACGTATAGCTGCAATTACTGACTCTTCAAATGTTTCATCCTTTTTCGATATAATCCTTGACAATCCATCGGCATGACCTATTTTTCCCGAACGTAGATGCTTTATTTGAAAATCATAATTTAGCAAGATCGTACCCCAACGGTGTATCCGATGTGCCGTATATACTGGTAAGCCATTTTTGGAGCCGAAAATAGTCACTAGGGGCTTATGGTCTGTTTCCAGTATAAAATGTCTTCCGTACAGATAACGGTGGAATTTCGTCACTGCGAAAATAATGCTTAATGCTTCCTTTTCTATTTGGGAGTAAGCCTTCTCTGGCGGAATTAGGGTCCTTGAAGCGTGCACTATAGATTACTTCGTTCCATCCGGCATGATATGCTGTATACATGCTCCTATACCATAGGAGCTTGCGTCACTCGCAACAATTATTTGTAATTTTGGGTCGTAAAAAGTTAAGGATAAATCTGACGTCAAAATCTTTTTAATTTCCTCAAATGAGTCTTGGCATTCTTTTGTCCATATCCATGGTGTTTCTTTCTGTAATAATATGTTCAGCGGAGATCTTAGGTCGTGCATGCCTTTGATAAATACTTGGTAGTTGTTCCCGAGGCCTCAGAAGTTCTGTTAAGTCGTCACGTTATGTGGTGCTGGCATGTTCCTAATTGCTATCGCTCTTTTTGGATCAGGGCGTGGGCCATCTTCACTTATTATTTGTCCTAAATACTTGATTTCGTCTAGACAAAACTCACATTTGTTTTCTTTCCCCTTGAATCCGTACTCGTTTATTCTTGTGAACACTTGTTTTAAATGCTCTATATGTTCACTTATAGACGCGCTCCTTATGATTATTATCATCCAGGTATGCACAAGCACAATCTAAACTGTTCAACATTGTGTCCATCGCTTGCTGGAATATCGCCGGCGCGACTTTTATCCCAAACGGTAATCGGTTATACTTGAATAGCCCTTTGAGTGTGTTAATGCAAAACATCTTTGAGCATTTTTCTTCTATCGGAATTTGCAAATAGGCGTCGGACAAATCTACTTTAAAAAAAAAAAATTCCCACCGTTTAGTTTGGCAAAATTTCTTCCGGGCTTGGTAAAGGATAATGTTGATCTTGTATCATATTATTTAACCCGGTTAAAAAATCTCCGCAGAGTCGAATTTGTTCCGATTTCTTCTTTACGTACACAATAGGCGCTGCCCAAACGCTAGTTTCTATTTTCGATAAAATGCCCGTTCTTCCAAGTCTGTCTAATTCGCTATCTATTTTGTCTAATCCGGCGAACGGCACATTCCGTTTTTTCTTAAATACTGGTGTTGCATCATTTTTTAGCTCAAACGAAGCTTTAAATTCATTACATCTTCCCAGTCCAGTAGTAAATATTTCTGGGAATTCGTTCTATAGTTCATTTTTCATTTTTCATATTTTCTGACATTGTAGTACAGCTGGTTATTTTTTTACAAAAAGCGTTCATCGGTTTATCCCAAAAGTTGAATTTTTCAATAAAATCTGTTCCCAATAAATTCTCGCTTTCTTTAATTCCGAAGAATTTCAATTTCTTCGTCGTGCCATTTAAATTAATGGGCAGGCCGACTTCTCCTTCGAATTTGATTTCGTCTCCTGTCACCGTTCTAGCACACTTATTTGACATTTTCAGCGTCGGTTTATCCAGCTTTTCCCAACTGCTAACGTTTATTACCGACAAATCTGCTCCAGAATCAAATTGTAATTTTATTTGTTTACCGAAAATATTAACCAACACATTTTTTCGTAAACTGTCTTTCTCTTTGTCGTTTGTTCTCATTTGGTGTACTCTATATTTTGTTCTGCAACAAATACTCTTATGTCCGACTTTGTCGCAATTGAAACATCTGATATTTTTGTAAGGACAATCCTTTCCTCAATGTTTTTCATCACATCTTCCACAATTATTACTTGGTCCCGATTTTCTATAGTCCCTTTGACTTGAATCGTAATTTCGTTTTCTGTAATCAGAGTTTGACTATTTATAACTCGCGTAATCTTTTTCATTTTGAAGAGTCTCCCACTTTCTTTGCGCTGCGTTTCTGCCAGATTTGTTAATCTTCCTTATTTGCAGCACTCCTGGATCTTCTATATCTCTGGAGTCTTTTTTTAGTGATACGGCCCTTTCACAATCTGCTACCTTTTACAGTGTCAGACCTTGTTCTGTCTCTAATTTTGAGAGATCGCGTCTTCGGATCTCTGATTTTTTTGTAGAAACTAGCCCCGGTGCAAAAATTAAACATTTGATGTCGTCCACCGTAAGTTCCGATAATTTAAAAGTGTCGCCGTGTTTATTCACTACTATCGCATATGTAAGGTAGGACTGCTCCTCCGTTTTTTTAAGGTTCATACACGACCATCTCTTCTGAAAAAGTGACATGTTCGGCCTAATAACTCGTTAAGAAGTTTTACGGTCTCAGCGAAGTCTAACTGATTCGTTCTCCTTGGCAATATGAAATCAATAAATTTGCAATGTTCACTGGTACCAAGCTTTTGAAGTAATAAACTTACTTTCTGTTTCGAAAATATCTTCATACCTCTTAAAGTATGCCTCAAAAGTTTTATCCTCTTCCGGTAGGTACGTGGACACATCTATGCTATTCACAATTGTTGCGTTGGAAAAAGTCGTATTGCTTTCCTGTGCAGAATTTAGAATCCGTTCATTCCGTCTTTGGTCTCTTTCTTGTTGTTCTTTTTTTCTGTAATTTGTCTCTTTCTTGTTGTCTTTCGTCTCTTTCTTGTTGACGCCTCCCCTGTACTTCGTCTCTTTCTTGTTGAGGCATTTGCATTTTCTGCGAATAACTTGATAAGATTCTCCATTTGGTTTTTCAAATTAGTAAATAAGCCACTTTTACAAGTTCCTTTCTTTAATAACTACGAAAAACCGATTTTTTTGTTACGTTATTAATTACGTACAAGAAAAAAATACTTCTTAGCACATTGAGAAAAAATAACTTTTTCTTTCAAAACCGTCTACCTAATAAGTTCACGGTATCCTAGCGAAACACTTATTTTGTGCACTTTGCAGAAAAGATTACTTCAACTTTAAGTTTTTTTTCCTCGTAGGCACTTTGAAATAAAGTGCTTGCTGTTTTATTTTTTTTCAAGTGTCCCGGGTTTTGAATTTCCTTTTCAAGTAGTCACAAAAAAAAGAACATTGGTGACAATTTCGTCGTTGCTGCGTTTTAAACATTGAATTTCCGAGTGAATTTTTTGTTCAATCGCTGACGAGTAAGTATTTCCCGAATACCACTGTTGAGTTTGATAGTGTATTTTCTCACGCGTAAACCTTTTTCGAAATCCCGTCGCCACAATAACAAGAGGAACGCAGAAAGTAAAGGTAAAACAAATATATTAAGACGAAAAATAATACATATTTACAAAGTTGCATTTGTACTGCAGTTGGAAGATTGTCCGGCAGAGGACGTGTTAAAGTATTTCATGGAGCACATGCGTCTTGCCTATCCGGCGTTCGAACACTGCTCCCCGGTCTTGCTGACTTGATATCTTTATCTATATCTTTTCACCCACGTATGCTAATCAGTGGGCGTCTGCACAACGGTCTGTTAATATAGCTAATAAATAACTAATTACACGGTGGTAACATTCTCATGAAAGTAAACATAGCACATTTTTAATATGACTCCTTAACTTACTTATAGCCGGGTGTTAATAATACCCATAAAATTACTCATTACACGGTGTTAATATAACTCTTACAATCCCTTATAACACAAAGTTAATATTACTTATAAGACATCTCATAACACGGCGTTAATATTACTAATACAATTACTGAAAACGCAGTGTTAATGTAAATTATATTAATGTGATGTTATTACTTATAAACTTCCACATAAAAAGTCGGACCTATTTTACAGAAGCCTTTTTGGTCGTATTGAAGGGGAACACATCTCTAGTTGATATGCTAGCTCGGATATTGCAAAAATGATCCATTCGTCATGCAAATGTAGCCTTGTAGAGGTACAGGATTCTCTCAGGTGTCTAGTCTTCTAACACGATTAAGGGAATCCAATTTCCTTGGAGCAGTCTCCGCAGTGTATCCAATGCATTTGTTTTAGATCATATCTCCCGTGAATGCCAGGCTGAGAAATTCGTAGAAATACTTTTTAGGTAGGCCGTAATTTGCTATGAATATCGTAGTTGGAGAGATATAGTATAATAGTTAAAAAGAATAGCTAAGTATTACGAGCATAATGCAACCATCGATTTACGGTCTCATTCCTCTACGATCTAAGAAGTAGTTTTCTAAAGATTCTGCAATTTTCTTGCAACCAAAAACATCTGCATCTGTTAGAAAAGCGAAGTTCCACAAGTCATTCATTGTAGAGCTTGGAAAGTAGGAGGCTAGCTCAGCTGAGCATTTCTTATTTACGACAGCAGGGATGAGTTCCGAACAACAGGCTTTAGAAGTGTCTAAGCTTTTTTATGAAATCGCGTGCATGAAAAGGGGTTATTTTTAGGGTGATTACAGTTCACATAGGGACATTATGAGGAAGGTGTTTCTTGGATTTTATTTGGAGTTTGAGGCGACTCGCAACGCAAGCAGCTACGCTTTCTAAGGTTCGTCCATGATACCGCTTGGCTGTAAGATAGTGCAGGAATTAATTATTGCGTTTTATTCACTACACTATCATAGATTTCCTATAAATCATGAGGTCCTATCTTTCGCGATTTTATATTATACCATATGAATATTTTAGCATATCTTTTTCGCCTGTAGCTGTTTATATTGTGCAAAGATTTCTCTCATCTTTCGATTTTTTTCATATTTGCATTTGATTTATGAAGTATGAGTAAATGAGTATCGGAGGAATGCATGTGACCATGGTCAACTGTCAGCTGCACAAGATGTAGTAAAACACGAGGGTGAGTGGCGATTGCTATTATAATTCCGTGTAGGAGCATGTGCTTCAATGCCTGCTCTTCACAATTTGCTTTTCTCATTCGCGCACTATTTAGTAGAAAGAAAAATATATTTGACAATATCTGATGTGTTCTATAGATGCCTTGCACTCAGCACTATTTTCGATCTTTGTCGTTTTTAGTAGTATCCTCTTATATTGAGGTTGTGATTTAAGTAAGATATCCACTTGTACACAAGGTTGTCTGCGTGTCCAAATGCACTGTTATTAACACAATACGCAGGTACTGGAGTGAAGAATAGATCTAGACGTGAATCATGCTGGTGTTCACCATCTGTGAAGTAAATCGGTAACATGAGTGGGTGAGGGAATTGAATACAGAAGCAATTAGGAGAGTGTTTAGTTGCACTAGTGCAACCTGAAAAACCAAGCCAATATTTATGACGGGTATTAAAGTCACCATACACTCACGTATTTGAGCCTTACTATCATGGGAGAACTCTGCGTTAATAGATTTTAAATATTTATTAAGAAATATCCTGATTTTTTTTTGACTGAGGTACAATGTACTGTCACGTAAAACCTGAAAATCTATATATATACGCATAAATATACATATATATACATATATATATACTGCATAAACATATATGTATATATATATATATATATATATATATATATATATATATATATATATATATATATATATATATATATACCCCTAAGTATATGATTTACAGGTTTTGTTTTAAGTATTTGTTTCGTTTTTTTTTTCAGAAAAAGCCGGTACAAAAGGAATAGAATGATAGAAAGGGCAGGTTAAATAGCAGGAAAGGAGAAAAACAGAAGCAAATTGCCTATTACCAGATAATTTTCCACCGATCCCTAAGCATATACAATTATGGTTTCAGTTTAATATGATATTATTGCGTGCAAATAATGTTTTTTTTCAATACCTGTATTTTATTGTTTGTTTTTCTTGCAGATACAGGAAATAATATTTTTAACTCATCATATTCCCATTTTCTGAAATGCCATGCCAAAATAACGATAAACAAAAAAACTAAAGTATTCCAGATTTTCGTTTCATTTTTATTTTATTTTACTGCGAGGAATGTAATGATATAGAAGATGTTCCAAGATTCGATCACCGAATTTAAAAAAAAGTTGTAAAAAATAATGCCTATCAATTCTGTTCGGTTGTAAAATCATAAAAAAATTATCCGAGTTCCTATATTCCTTGAAGACGTATTTTCAGTATAAACTTATTTTTTGACTTTTCTGACTGCATACAACATGAGAAACATAATCTTATGAGACATATGCTGATATGCTTTAAATTGCGTCAGCATGAACATAATATTTTGGTAAGGACAATAGGGAAACACACAAGGTAAACAATGACACTAAAAGTATATACTCTGATCCAAAGTATCGGTATGATACGCATTTATGTGGGTACATAAGTTGTAATTTTAACACACATTAAACAGATTAGACTAGAGAAAAGATTTGAGGAAAACATGGTACTGTTGTCATATATGTATATATATATATATACATACATATATATATAAATATATATATATATACACCCCCCCACACACACATAAATATATATATATATATATATATATATATATATATATATATATCCAAAATCCTAGTACGGCAGCTACTTCTGTTTTCGTCTGTTCGCCTTTACACTGAATTATGCAGTGTGAAAGTTCGATTAAACTCATAAAATAAGTAACTAAAACATGGAAGCAAAGTAGAAAAGATATATTGACAGCAAGAAAGTATATACAAATATTTACATAGCGTCTATTGGTCTACTGAAGAAGTTTCGGCTAGGTGGTACTCGACTCTCAATCTCGTGTACCTCTGACTCTCTCGCTGATTCTCTCGTTGGGTCTCTCCCGTTGTTACGGTACCAAGCATATCTATATAGTTTACAATTCGCTGTATGCTAATTAGGTAGATCCTAACAAATCATGCAGCATGAAATAAACCTTTACATTTCTTTAATGTTTTGAACAATAACTAATTAATTTTTTTTACTATCCCATAAATCACATACACATATATATACATATATATATACATATATATATATACATATATATATACACACATTCTTAAATACTGAATAATTAAACGCCTAAACTCTATTCTATCAAGTACACACTGGAAAAATATCATTCTCAAGATATATAGAATTGATCACTCGTACTAAACTGTTTACATAGTATTAATTTACATTAATTAACTTTCTTTTAAAAATAATTCTAGTAAAGTATTTTTAGAAAATGTAATGCTTTGCTACTTTTTTAACCAATAGATCATAAACTTCATATGCATACTTATAATTCTGAAGCAGTTCGTGAAAATTTTGTCATCTTTTTTATACTTATGATTCAATTAATTTTCTCTGCGTCTAGTTTCCGACTTACATATTTTTCCGTTTTTGTTTTTGAATCCGCCATACAAATGAATTCCAGAATCTATTGCATGGTTTTTCTTTATATATTCCAACAGTTTTTTGTCAAATGATAATTTCTCCCACTGAGTAAATTACGAGTTTAAATCATATCCAGTAGATATTTTAATATGTCATGTTATAGCTGTCTGTATGCCGCTATAGCTTCGTATTCCCAAAACGACGAAAAAGACTCTAATCCTTTCCTACATATAGGTATCTCTAAACTGTAGGGGTGAGATCGCTATTGTCGTCAGAACATCAATTATTAAAGCACTTGTAAACATGCAGATGGGAGTAGCATTTCGTCTATGGGGCAGGGGCTTTAGAGTATATAACAGTTCTTGACCGGCGATTCTCTGTTTGACCGTGTTCAGAGGCGAGAGACGAGTAGTAGATGCATCAGCCCAAATATGACAGCAGTATTCCATGCATGGGCGAGTGGTGGCTTTTTAAAGGTACAGTTCAGAATTTCTTAACATATCTTCCCTACGTTACGCAGCAACAGAAAAGATTCCACGCCAAGAAGTGCACACGAGAGAAAAGATTAGAACATTTAATACGATATAAAGTACATTAATGTGTAAATGTATTACAATTTTTTAATTTTCGACAGAAAACGTCCAAACATTTAAAAAATTAGAAAGTGGCATAATGATAAAATGGCAGAATAGACAAGAGTCGAAGAATTAACCATAAATATAATAAGTGACAATTATTATAGCGAATGAATAAATTAAATTATCAATGGCCTGTATACTTATAATGTGCTGATAATTATGTTTGCTTTTGTTTAGCAGACGTTATATGAAAATTCTGTTTTTCGCATATATATATGTGGGGCTCAATTCCTGCAAAAGTTTTTAAAGACAAATACAACGACTTACTTTAATACGAGAGAAACTACAGAAAGGCGGTCGGTGAAATCAGAATGGGAGACTCAAAGAGCGATATTTACAGCGACTCCGTAATAGAACAGCTGTGTTTCCAATGCAAAAGTGTCGCTACCAATGTAATAATTTTTACGAGTAGGCTACCATTTCGTTGATAGAGCACCCTATTGTGATACGAACAATGACGTAAATCAAGAATAGTACTAATACAGTTGCAGATAGTCACGCAACTGGGACACTTTCTGGTTCTGTAAATAAAAATACGCTCGGCACGGGGAAAACAGAACAAACGGGCCATGTTGGGGGTGGTAAGAAATTATACTCTGCAGGTAAGTCATATCCTTCTTAAATGATAAAACTAGTTCTCTTATCGAGTACGGTACTACGCATCCTAAAATTTAGAAAAATAATTATTTTACATTGTGTTCAGACCATTATTTAAATGTAGTAGCACTGTTTCAACCTTAGTATGTGAAAATTGCGAATACAGATATTAAACAAGCAGAATCACACGTAATACTCTGGAGTATAGAGGGCTCGTTATCAAGTTTTAAAAAACGGAGGCGGGATTACTGCGAATGATAATGATAGAAGGACACTCGGGGTGTCTACACATATATATGGTCAGTTTAAATTTAAAAATATGTGTTCGTATAACTGAAAAATATGATTGATTCGATTCCTTACTTCTTTATCATAATTATCTGTATTTCTATTTTGATAACGATTTGTTAAAGAAAAAGACATTGGAACTTGCAACAGAACGCGACATGCAAATCCCAAAAATGAATTCAGATAAACAAAATGCTATTTCCATTATTTGAACAACCCTTGATTTTTTTTTAAAATAAATTTCGTATCAAGCCGTATAAGGCATTAATGGAATAGAGTAGTCTGCGATAAAAAAATGTACAGACACTAAAATGTATGAAAATGTGTTGAACATTGATTGAGGACAACAACGAACCGAGGTAAAAGAGTATTACAGAAGGAAAACTGCTGGCAACACTAGACTACCCGAGTGAATAAAAAAAACATTAATCTAATTGTTGCGTACAGACGGCTTATACATTTACCTATGACGCAAATGAAAAACAAAAACATAAGAAAATTCAAATAGAACTATAGGAAACAATATGATAAACACTGTAAACTAAATAAAACAACTTAGGTTAAACCGGAAACGGAGACGATAGAAGCTGGACAGGCTCGACCGAATTCCATCTGCAGCAGACCCGTATCTCTTCGCTTTACGATATACGTCGAACAAAGGATGTTTGCTTTTTTATAGTCAAAAGAAAGTGTCATTTATGTGATAATATTAGGAATGTGATTGCAATTTTACTTTATATTCATGGCTTTTACTTGTAAGGACTTTCTCATATATCTGCCATATTGCTGTCTTGTAGTAATTAGATGATTTATATTTATACAACAAACTGGTATTGAATCTTCTTAAAAAATCGCAGGAAGTAGTGATTTCGTTGGGTTCTTTAACGATTCGAATAAACGCTTTAAAACAACATATATTATATATCATATCATATAACGAGAGACTACAAAAGCGGTACACGTTCAACACCTCAGAACCACCATTTTGAAACTATTTTACCGTATTTCGGGTTTTTATTTATGTGTGAGGGCAGAAATATAAGTACACATAGCTGTCACTGCTTTCCTGACTCATATCCATGTTCTTCTGAATGATGGCAAATCTTATATTTGGCATGCTTTAATTTGTTTAACTTAGATGATCAATAGAGCAATAATTTTCTAGGTGAGTATGCCATACGTACACACACAGGTGTACATATATCTATATATCCTATCTATCTATATGCATATATATATATATATATGTATATACATATATATATATATATGTGTGTGTGTGTGTGTGTGTGTGTACAGACACACAAACACAGACATATATGCACTTATTCTTATATAACAAAACAACTCGCAACTCACACAAACTACGAAACTCGCAGACGGGAGTCAAACACTTTAGTTTCGACTCATATCTTTAGTTAATATCTGTTTAACTGATGAGCGCCAAAGGTTGTGTATCTCAAGTTTCAGAATGCCAGTCTGCGGTTTTCATAGTTTGTGTGAGCTGCGGCGTTTTCTATTGTGGAAATTATTATATATAACTGCACTTTCAATTAATTAATATATATATATATATATATATATATATATATATATATATATATGCATGCATGTGTGTCAGTGTGTTTTTTTAAATTTAAGAACGAGTGTAAGATATCTTCAAAATGTTAATCTTATCAGCAGATACTACAATAAAATAAAAATAAGTTTATATATATATATATATATATATATATATATATATATATCAGACTTTATTTTATTTAATAACATTAAATATTCATATTATTGCCCCAAGAGTTTATTTAAACATATATTACTATTTTTGTTTTCCTCAAGGAAATTCATGTAACATGCGCAAAAGTAATTAAATAACAGTACATAAAAGAAAAAAAAAACAACGTATTAATTTTAGAACTTGAGAGCAAATATTATTCACAATCAAACATCAGTTTTCTATTATTTAGTTTTACGGTATATATTTTTATGTTTATACTAAATCAGATTCACGGAAAATATATATATAATTTAAAAAAAGTCGCACGTGTTATTTAGTCTGCATTTCAAACCACCAATTTCTCGATAAAATCTACACTGTTGTCAAAACTTCCGACGTCCAAACCCAACGATTTTTCCAGCTTACTTCTACACGAGTGTTTTTTTTTATATACTCTGGTCAACGTTTCGGCCATAATTTGCCAGAGAGAATCATTATTCATAAGGTCGTCCTCTCCTTTAATTACTGAAGTTACTCGTCTTTTTTAATACTCCTGTTGCCGATCAGAGCCATCCAGAAAAGGTAGATGTCCTACTAATGTACCGCAAATAGAACACCCAGTGCGCCTTGTCAATACAATGGGCAAATCTGGAATGTGCCACATCGCTTCCATCGCAAAGTATTGCCCTCCTCCCAGACCTCAAGTCCTACCACGTACCTCCCACCCTTTAGGCGCTTAGGGGCTTTACTTATTAAACCAAAATATTTCAGTTTCATTCAAAACGCATCCGCAGACAGTATATCCTCATTAACGCAGATGTCGTTAATGTAAGCTGAAGCAGCTTTTGCTGTGGTCTCATTCTGCATCACACAGCGTTCATAGTAGTTGTTATTATTAATGGTGCTACGTTTAGGCTAAAACAAACACGTGTCAAACAATATCAGTTGCAATTGATTATTTGTGTCTGAAATTGCCATAATGCCTCATGGGCACGCATTTGCAGGTAGGATGTCCTCAAATCCAGCAGTGCTACATTACTGGCTTGCTGACCCTACTCTATTAGTTTAGCAGCGAACACCTCTCTGTTTCTCGTGAAAGCATCAACATGCTGATTAAATTCTCGGGAATCTATTACGGGTCGAATTTTGTGTTTTATAGGTTGCTCAACAGCCATGAGCGGAATTAATATTTTAGGCGGTCTCAGAAGATCTTGTGAGTATTATATTAACAACCCGTTATCAATTCACGCCTGAAGTTCTTCATATGCTGCTCTATTCTTGGTAGAAACTGGAATGGTGTTGCACAGCCGATCTGATGCCTAGCTTACGCTTCACTTCCACTTGACAGTCCATGCCCTTTCGTTGTCATCAAACGTAACAAAGAAATCCTTTTCTTCAATAGATATATTGGTACAGACTTCTTTCTCTCCACGAAGTGTTACATTTCCAGCTGCTGTGATCTTGACGTCTCCCAGTCATTTTATTGCATCAATTCCAATATAAATTTCGTAGCAAAATGGGGGTTTCTTGCATAAGCAGAACGTCAATTTCGATTGTGTCACCCTTTTCAATACAGATTGTGACAGTGCCTACACCACAACATGCTCGGAGTAAACCATTAATAGTCATAACATTGACTAAGTGTTTCCGCCATAACTGACAGCGATATGCACTAACTATAGTCTGGGAACATCCATTGTCTACGAGTGCGAATAATGCACATCGTTAATTTTAACACCAATGTTAGGCAATATTTTGTTCATTGGTTGGCAGGAGCCACGTGTGGTTATAGTACTTTGCCTCCAACTTCCTTAACCGAATAGGTAAGAGATGTGTGGTCAAACTTATTGCAGCGATAGCATTGTACTGTTCTCCGCACTCTTGGATACACACCCCTCATATAACTTCGACACCGGAACTCCTTTACAAATTTATTGGCCTCCCACATTTATAGCGCACCGGGCTCTCGCGATTATTTCTATCTGGTAGAGAACCTACATTGTCCCCATGCGTTTAAAATGTCGAATACTAGCTGCTGACGCAATTGGTTCTCTGACATTACAGATGTCTCCAGTCCGGAGCCAATAACGCGTCCGTTTTCAAATTATCTATTCGTGACGATGCCCGTAACAGTTTACTAATCTTCTCAGATAAGCCTACTAAACGGGGCAGCTTAATAGTTTGCCCCCATCAAACGGTACAGATAACTCCTATAAATCGTCGAGGTACACGTCAACGGTATCCTTGGATTGAAATCGCCTGCTCCTGAACTGTTGCCATGCAACAAACGGATCCGTGCAAAACTCTGTAGCCAGACTCTGCTTGATTTCACCCTAGTCAGGTTAATTTCCTACATTCCTGTTGACGGCATAGGACCCTCCGGTTAACAGCAATGAAATTACTGTGGCTGGTTCTTTAATTTTGCATAATTTACACATTTTCTCAGCCTTCCCAACTCATAAAACTACAGACGGTTTACTGGTAGATCCATCGAAGTCGAGTATCAAACGAAAGTCGAATCCGTCATATTTTCTGGTCTTGAGTCACCGATTATCAAAGGCCAAAAACAGCTTATGATTATAAAGCTTATAATTAAATATATACAGTGTTATTTAGTCTGCATTTCAAATCACCAATTTCTTGCTGAAAATTCAACACTGTTGTCAAAATTCCCGACTTCCTTACGCAACGATGTTTCTAGCTGACTTCCACACTGCTGCGTAAGTAACACGTCTTCTCTCATCTCGGGTCATGCTCGCTCCAGGTCAAATTTATAAACCAGTCTCATTTGCATACACATTCACAACCGCTTGCTTATTCACTATAAAACAAACTGTCTCACCACATTAGTTTTCCCTTTCTTTCTTTTTCATTTTGTTTCACGACCGAGCCTTTTAAGGATGCACACGTGCTAGTCAAGTAAGGTATGCGTTGCCCTAGAAAATAATTCATTGTTGTGTGACCAAAATACTTTTTTGGGGAAACCTAATAGTCTCATGGCTTCTAAAATGTTGTTTGAAGTCTCGTATGATGTTTCCTCCTGCACGCTAATAAACCTTTTTAATCTATCACCTGGTAAAAATATAAAAAATTGTATTTGCATGAAACACCATTTAGTTTCCAGTCTCTTGGCTTTACACACGATGAAACGATGTAGTTAAAGTTCCTAGGTTTAGTTTTTCGATGAAACATTTCTCTTGCGACACACTTGAGCATTTTATATCTAATTTTCATTATTCAATTTCTTACACAATGTCTAGCACGGCAAACGAGTTCAGAGATTTGTGTGTAGACGTCCAATGCCATCCACGCATGCACCCTAATTCGTATTCGCTGCAGCTGTTGATAGATGTGGCAACTATAATTAGCTAAATACGTTTTCATCAAACTCGCTCCGAAGATATGTATATTTGGAAAAATAGTAGCTTAATCATCGAAAAATTGGGCGGCAGATCATCTTAGATTTTAAATCATCGTGTACAGATTGTTAGCCAATACATATAGCAAAGCGTTTTTAACAGTTGGTGATTTAACTTTATCATATAATTTGATTAACCAATATTTACTGCATGTACTGAATTCACCCCAAAGCATATTTGCTCTACGCATGCGTACCTCATCTACGCTACCTGTTGTTCAATCTCAAAGTTATGCAAACAATACACAAAAGATGTGATACTTGTTTTTATTTTGTTAATTTTAACACGGATAAGATTTCATGAATAATCTGAAGAATTTAATTTTTATTTTTTCAGTTTTTGGAAGAATTGGTATGCACACGATTTGCATTCATTAATTTAAGTTTAAACATACTCATTAAATTATACAGACATTAATTAGACATTAATAAGCAGGAATTTGGTCTGCTTGTTTTTACCAATTTTCATTAAAGTATATAGATCGAAACATGTCTAATATAATCAACATGTACGCTAGACTAATCTTATAATTCGTATAGGCGTGGATTTCTATGCAATAAAAGATATATACTATATAAACAGATACACAAAATGTTTTAGCTTCAGTCACTCTTTAAACATAAACTCTTAGCCTTGGAATGTGTCCGTGGATACTATTGATAGTTTAAAACTTATACAAGTTTGTGTAATCTAAGAAAAGTAACAAAAAACCTTTAAAGATTCTATGACCCTAACTTAGTTGTCTGATAGAAATAGAATGATACGATCTGATCAATAAAGAATTAATTATTCGATTCTAATGTGGTTTTGCTGGTAAAGGGTCGATGGTCGATAGTAAAAGTGTAGGGCGATCAAGACTCTATACATTGGAAATGTAGATTTCCAACTAAGATTTTGCTTTGGGATTTGAAATGTAAATTCTGTGGAGAAATTTCTTCGTTGCCGACTGGAAATTTATTTTGAACGACGCAATGGAAATTTGTCCGCAAACAAGATAATTATATGTTTGTATTTTTCACTTCTTTTTGTTCTTTTTTATATTGATTAG
The DNA here is from genome assembly GCF_053919585.1 of Euprymna scolopes. Lineage (NCBI taxonomy): Eukaryota > Metazoa > Mollusca > Cephalopoda > Sepiida > Sepiolidae > Euprymna > Euprymna scolopes. The sequence continues at coordinate 4,051,086 of NC_136506.1, forward strand.
TGTCTCTGCTCTTCAATCCTACCGTAGAAGTAGGTTATTTAGAAATTGGTTTGGCTTATATTAGTAATACATCGAAACAAAGATTATTCGTTTGAAGGTTCTTGGATGTTGTTTCAAGAGTGTGATTGTCCCCGACGATGGTTACTCATGTATGTCAAACAGATCACGATAAAGACTGTTTTATACGACGTGAAAGTATTTTAAAGAAATCGACGTTTTTTAACATATTTTGCTTTGTGTTGAACATTTTTATATTATACTACCATAATCCCCTTTATGTAAAATACAACCAAAAATACTTGAATACCCAAAACTTATATTCTTTTATTTATTTTACATAGAGTAATTAATAATAAAACAGTTGGTTGGTATTGATATAAATTGGTGTGCATGGCTGTCGCGCCATGAGAAAATTCCCCTCCAAGAAAGAAAACCCGACAACAGTTTGTTTTAGACATATCACAAAATCCCATAGAATAATGGTCTGATGAGACGAAATTTAATTTGTTTGGTGCTAATAGCTTTAAGCATGTATGGTGAATACCAAGTGAGTAGTACAAATATAGTTGTCACACGTACATTCAAGCATGTTGTTTGCAATTTCATGGTCAACAAACCATTAGTTGTGAATGGTAAGTGCTGCATCTAGAGGAGAGTTACATTTTATTGAGGGAAACATGAACTCTAACATGCACTGTCAAATACTGCAACATACCATGACCACATCTCCACAGAAACAGGGACGCAAATAAGTTTTCCAGCATAACAATGACCCAAAACATACACCAAAGACAACCGCTGCCTTACCGAAGAGGCTGAGGGTAAAGGTGATTGACTGGCAAAATATGTGCCCAGATTTGGACCCAATAGAATATCTTTGGAGCATCTTCAAGCAGAAAGTGGAAGTGCGTAACCTGTCAAATATAAGCCAGTTGTGTAACCTCCTTATGGAAGAGTGGAAGAGCATTCACGTGGCTACAGGTGAATCTCTAATAAACTCCATGCCCACGAGAGTAAAGGCAGTATTGGATAATGATGGTGACCATGTTAGATCTAACAATTAAAGAAAGAGTAAATAATTAAACTAACAACTATCCAGTTATTAGCTTATTTTTAAAAAGTTTTAATCACGCTATTCACTATAAAATCTTCTTCATCGTCGTAGACGTTGTCGTTAGTGATGTTTTCGCAAAGCAACAAAAAATACACATCCTTGCGATCAAGTTTTATGAAGTATTAACACAGTTCGTGTAGATTAGTTATGTTTCAAACTGACACATCACATATATATTCATATATTGAATAGAGTACTCTCAAATATGCACGTCTTTATATGCAATTTTTCCCTGAAAAAAAAAAACTAATTTAAAAATACGAAATTTTATTTGGTAAATATTTAGTCTTTTCTGTGCATTTTGATAACAGTTTTATATTTATCGCATTTATAAATATCGCATGTAAAATTGTCAGCGACATGTCGTTTATATATAATAATGTTATGCGGTTCGACGATCTGTCAAAAAACACATGTGTGCTCTTTGTTTGGCTTATGGCAACACTATTTATCAGCGACAATTTTTCATGCGTTTTTCATTACAGATTACCTGAAATAATAGTGTCGTCATAATAAGATTAATGTGACAGTTGTGGAAAATTTTTTTTTATAAAACTTTGAACATTTCTGTTATGATTGCTATATAGAGAATATGACGATGTTAACGATGGACTAAATTGAAAAAAAGTTTGCTTAGAAACATTTGCGATTTTACTATGCTATAAATACGTAGGTTTATTGAATGAAATAAAACAAGCTTAATTTTTTGCCGATAATTTCATACCCACCACATAGTTCTTTTAATAAAATTCCGTTTTTTCAGCATAAATTGTAACAGAAAACGCATCAATATATTTAATATATTTAAAACATGTGGATTAAAACTATCACCAATCTATACAACATCGAAAAAATAACAATAATTACGTTCAAAATGTACACAACCAATAAAATAACAATAATTGCGTGTAAAGTTTACACAAGCATTCAAAAAATAACAATAATTACATGTAAAATCTACACAAGCATTCAAGAAAATAGCAATAATTACGTGTAAAATCTACAAAAGCATAAAAAGACAATAATTGCGTGTAAAATCTACACAAGCATAAAAAGACAATAATTACGTGTAAAATTTACACAAGCATTCGAAAAATAACAATAATTACGTCTTAAATCTACACAAGCATTCAAAAAATAACAATAATTGCTTGTAAAATCTACACAAGCATAAAAAATAACCAAAAGTTACGTGTTTCATCTACACAAGCAATACAAATAACAATAATTACGTGTTAAATCTACACACGCATACAAAAAATAACAATAATTACGTGTAAAGTCTACACACCCATTCAAAAAATAACAATAATTACGTGTACAATCTACACAAGCATTCAAAAAGAACAATAATTACGTGTACAATATGCACAAGCATTCAAAAAATAACAATAATGACGTGTAAAATCTACACAAGCATTCAAAAATAACAATATTGATGTGTAAACTCTACAAAAGCATTAAAAAAAACAATAATTACGTGTAAAGTCTACACACCCATTCAAAAAATAACAATAATTACGTGTACAATCTACACAAGCATTCAAAAAGAACAATAATTACGTGTACAATATGCACAAGCATTCAAACAATTACAATTATTACGTGTAAAATCTACACAAGCATAAAAAATAACAATATTTATGTGTAAACTCTACAAAAACATTAAAAATAACAATAATCACGTGTAAAATCTACACAAGCATTCAAAATATAACAATAATTACGTGTAAACTCTACAAAAGCATTAAAAATAACAATAATTACGTGTAAAATCTACACAAGCATCAAAAAATAACAATACTCACGTGTAAAATCTACACAAACATAAAAAATAACAATAATTACGTGTTAAATCTACACAAGAATTAAAAAAAATAACAATAATTACGTGTAAAATCTACACAAGCATTCAAAATATAACAATAATTACGTGTAAACTCTACAAAAGCATTAAAAATAACAATTATTACGTGTAAAATCTACACAAGCATCAAAAAATAACAATAATCACGTGTAAAATCTACACAAACATAAAAAATAACAATAATTACGTGTTAAATATACACAAGAATTAAAAAAATAACAATAATTACGTGTAAAATCTACACAAGCATTCAAAATATAACAATAATTACGTGTAAACTCTAAAAAAGCATTAAAAATAACAATTATTACGTGTAAAATCTACACAAGCATAAAAAAATAACAATAATCACGTGTAAAATCTACACAAACATAAAAAATAACAATAATTACGTGTTAAATCTACACAAGAATTAAAAAAAAAACAATAATTACGTGTAAAATCTACACAAGCATTCAAAATATAACAATAATTACGTGTAAACTCTACAAACGCATTAAAAATAACAATTATTACGTGTAAAATCTACACAAGCATAAAAAAATAACAATAATCACGTGTAAAATCTACACAAACATAAAAAAATAACAATAATTACGTGTAAAATCTACACAAGAATTAAAAAGACAATAATTGCGTGTAAAATCTACACAAGCATAAAAAGACAATAATTACGTGTAAAATTTACACAAGCATTCGAAAAATAACAATAATTACGTCTTAAATCTACACAAGCATTCAAAAAATAACAATAATTGCTTGTAAAATCTACACAAGCATAAAAAATAACCAAAAATTACGTGTTTAATCTACACAAGCAATAAAAAGAACAATAATTACGTGTTAAATCTACACACACATACAAAAAATAACAATAATTACGTGTAAAGTCTACACACCCATTCAAAAAATAACAATAATTACGTGTACAATCTACACAAGCATTCAAAAAGAACAATAATTACGTGTACAATATGCACAAGCATTCAAAAAATTACAATAATTACGTGTAAAATCTACACAAGCATTCAAAAATAACAATATTTATGTGTAAACTCTACAAAAGCATTAAAAAAACAATAATTACGTGTAAAGTCTACACACCCATTCATAAAATAACAATAATTACGTGTACAATCTACACAAGCATTCAAAAAGAACAATAATTACGTGTACAATATGCACAAGCATTCAAAAAATTACAATTATTACGTGTAAAATCTACACAAGCATCAAAAAAATAACAATAATTATGTGTAAACTCTACAAAAACATTAAAAATAACAATAATCACGTGTAAAATCTACACAAGCATTCAAAATATAACAATAATTACGTGTAAACTCTACAAAAGCATTAAAAATAACAATTATTAAGTGTAAAATCTACACAAGCATCAAAAAATAACAATAATCACGTGTAAAATCTACACAAACATAAAAAATAACAATAATTACGTGTTAAATCTACACAAGAATTAAAAACATAACAACAATTACGTGTAAAATCTACACAAGCATTCAAAATATAACAATAATTACGTGTAAACTCTACAAAAGCATTAAAAATAACAATTATTACGTTTAAAATCTACACAAGCATAAAAAAATAACAATAATCACGTGTAAAATCTACACAAACATAAAAAATAACAATAATTACGTGTTAAATCTACAGAAGAATTAAAAAAATAACAATAATTACGTGTAAAATCTACACAAGCATTCAAAATATAACAATAATTACGTGTAAAATCTACACAAGCATTCAAAATATAACAATAATTACGTGTAAACTCTACAAAAGCATTAAAAATAACAATTATTAGGTGTAAAAGCTACACAAGCATAAAAAAATAACAATAATCACGTGTAAAATCTACAAAAGCATAAAAAATAACAATAATTACGTGTTAAATCTACACAAGCATTCAAAATATAACAATAATTACGTGTAAACTCTACAAAAGCATTAAAAATAACAATTATTAGGTGTAAAAGCTACACAAGCATAAACAAATAACAATAATCACGTGTAAAATCTACACAAACATAAAAAATAACAATAATTACGTGTTAAATCTACACAAGAATTTAAAAAATAACAATAATTACGTGTAAAATCTACACAAGCATTCAAAATATAACAATAATTACGTGTAAACTCTACAAAAGCATTAAAAATAACAATTATTAGGTGTAAAAGCTACACAAGCATAAAAAAATAACAATAATCACGTGTTAAATCTACACAAACATAAAAAATAACAATAATTACGTGTTAAATCTACACAAGCATTCAAAATATAACAATAATTACGTGTAAACTCTACAAAAGCATTAAAAATAACAATAATTACGTGTTAAATCTACACAAACATAAAAAATAACAATAATTACGTGTTAAATCTACACAAGAATTAAAAAAAATAACAATAATTACGTGTAAAATCTACACAAGCATTCAAAATATAACAATAATTACGTGTAAACTCTACAAAAGCATTAAAAATAACAATTATTAGGTGTAAAAGCTACACAAGCATAAAAAAATAACAATAATCACGTGTAAAATCTACAAAAGCATAAAAAATAACAATAATTACGTGTTAAATCTACACAAGCATTCAAAATATAACAATAATTACGTGTAAACTCTACAAAAGCATTAAAAATAACAATTATTAGGTGTAAAAGCTACACAAGCATAAAAAAATAACAATAATCACGTGTAAAATCTACACAAACATAAAAAATAACAATAATTACGTGTTAAATCTACACAAGAATTTAAAAAATAACAATAATTACGTGTAAAATCTACACAAGCATTCAAAATATAACAATAATTACGTGTAAACTCTACAAAAGCATTAAAAATAACAATTATTAGGTGTAAAAGCTACACAAGCATAAAAAATAACAATAATCACGTGTAAAATCTACACAAACATAAAAAATAACAATAATTACGTGTTAAATCTACACAAGAATTTAAAAAATAACAATAATTACGTGTAAAAGCTACACAAGCATTCAAAATATAACAATAATTACGTGTAAACTCTACAAAAGCATTAAAAATAACAATTATTACGTGTAAAAGCTACACAAGCATAAAAAAATAACAATAATCACGTGTAAAATCTACACAAACATAAAAAAATAACAATAATTACGTGTTAAATCTACACAAGAATTAAAAAAAATAACAATAATTTCGTGTAAAATCTACACAAGCATTCAAAATATAACAATAATTACGTGTAAACTCTACAAAAGCATTAAAAATAACAATTATTAGGTGTAAAAGCTACACAAGCATAAAAAATAACAATAATCACGTGTAAAATCTACACAAACATAAAAAATAACAATAATTACGTGTTAAATCTACACAAGAATTTAAAAAATAACAATAATTACGTGTAAAATCTACACAAGCATTCAAAATATAACAATAATTACGTGTAAACTCTACAAAAGCATTAAAAATAACAATTATTACGTGTAAAAGCTACACAAGCATAAAAAAATAACAATAATCACGTGTAAAATCTACACAAACATAAAAAAATAACAATAATTACGTGTTAAATCTACACAAGAATTAAAAAAAATAACAATAATTTCGTGTAAAATCTACACAAGCATTCCAAAATTAACAATAAATACGTGTAAAATGCATAAATGTTTATTTATTTACGCACCCACTTCTTTTTTTACTTTTCAATTCGCCTTTTCCTGTTTGTGAAAATCTCGCTATAGTTTTGTATTTTCTCTTTTTGTTGATTTCTTATCGATTTAGCTTAAAATATTTCGTCGTGTCTTGCAATCGAATTATGGTAGGCTATTGGACACGTTTTTTTTAACTTTATAACGCACACAACTTTCAGATCGTAAATAATTTAAAAAAAACAAAAACAAAAGAATTAATTAAAATGAACAATGTTTCCCCTACCATTTAATTTTTTTTTTCACTTACTTGTAAAATTTTCACGCGATCATCATTTGGAATTATAACGTCTGCTTCAGTACACAACCAGATCTTTTCCATTCCTGTGGTTTATATGCTGCTACAAGCTTTTAGATTTTTCCTTTTCGATTTTTCGCAGATTCATATTGCGTTTCACATAGATTACACACTTTGCTTACATATTACCAAAATACTTAGGGAACATTTTATACACATACAAAGTAAACATGAAAAAGCGTGGGTAGAATTAGCAACGAATGTGGCCAAACGTGTGTATTTTATTTATTAGTACGTTATCATTACAAATTGCTCCCATACCCTTACAGTCAATAAAAAATACCGCCTTATATTTTTTTAATCTTAAAATTAAGTCAGTACTGGATGGTATCCGTCGAAAATTACGAAACGTTGAAAAGACAAAATTAAAGTCTATGATTTCGGTTCGTCGCATTACATTTTTGGTTGTTTCCTTTCCTCCGTACACTATGCTTACTCTGAAATGCATGCACCTGGTTATAATAATTTTTTTAGTTAATCTCTTCATTTTCATTATAGTTTGAAGGCTGGCAGTTAAACTGTTATCTTATAGGTCACATACCCTTTATCTCGCTCGGTAGTAGAGCGTATAGAAAAATCAAAGAACATAATCGAATCGCCATGCTAAGACTCGGTTTATTGATACTAATCTTGTTACTTCGGCACGGTAATTTCATTTTAACTACGAACGCCAGTGCCCGTTATTTTACTGGGCCGACAGTATCTCTAAGATACAACGGTAGTTGGATTATTATATTTGCATGTGGAGCTGGAGCATACTTCACCCTAGGAACGATGGTACACGGGTCCTGATAGTATATACATTTATATATCAGGTTGGCAGGGAAATCTATAGGTTTTTATTTGAATTAAGATGGCCATATTTCGGCTAAATATATTCATGCGAGTGACAGAAATATCTTTCGTTCTGGTAACGATGTAATCGATTAAAACATCTTTGATATTTTTTCCGTCCTTGAAGCATTTCCCACTCAAAAAAAATCGAGATGCTTGAAAAGGTTGTAGTCTGCATGTGAGATGTCTAGAGAGTAAGGTTGATGAAGCAGACTGTCGTAGCCCGATTCGTTTCACTTCATGCAACGTCGATATTGCAACGTGCTGTCAGACATTGTTGTGGAAGAGAATATGATATTCACTTTTGATTAATGCAGAGTGAGTTGTAGAAAGTTCAGATGAATTTCAGCTGTGTTGAATGTTCCCATCCGCTATAATGTGTTGGTTTGCATAACAAACAGTCATCATGGCCTTCTCCTGGTGGAACTTTGGTTTAGGAAGTGTCGACGAGCTTCCTCAGAATCTCATCACCGAGTTATGTGTTGCCGATTGTCGTAATGAACCGACTTTACATCGCAAGTCAAAACACGGTTGAGAAACGGGTTTGCTGATGTTAAGAGAATATTTGTTCTGTAATCTTGTCCTCATGCAAATAAGATATACAGTTTTATTTCTTAAAGATTATTAGAAATAAGAGCGTTCAGATTATCTGTGAAATCTTTGCTGTGTTACTGTATTATTGAAGACAATAACACATTATTTTAATTAAATCAAAACTATTAGATCTTTATTTAGTTTTGTCTTTCTAATTTTATTTAATTTTTGTCCAGCTGAGTATGAGCTATGCTAGAAATGTAAGTCATCCGCCTGCGTTCACATACATTCCAACCGAGAGTTCTTTATATTGTACAAATCGCCCTAAAACTTGTTTTTGTTATATTCTCTGAACTTAATGTGTCATGTTGTATGTGTACTTGAGTGTTGATGTTTGAGACATAGACAGAGTACACATAAAGAAGAGCAGGGTAAATGTAATACACATTAGGAGGAGATTAAAGAAATATAAGTAGAAGAGAGATAAATAGACATTTATACAGTTTGACAGTTCTGGGAGTGTTTCTATAAACATTATCTTTCTTTAACACATTTATTTTTTAGATGATGATTCTCAGTCTTTTATCATAATGAAGGAACATTAATTATTTATTGATAGTGAGAGGGGGGCATATTCTTAAGATGATAGAGACACATTCTTAAATGAGTTTATACACAAAGTTCTTATTATACAAATTCAAAATACCTTTGTTGTTGAATGACATACCACGAAGACGACAGTTACAAAAATATATTGAGGTTCGTTTATTCCATTCGATGGTCAATGGCATCACATCAAGGAATTCAAAGTTTTTACATTATTTCCTTCTTCTAAACTTCGCTTCCAAGCCGAATGTCAGATCTGTCTGGTCGACCCTGTCTCCGCACTGACTTCTCTCTGACTCCTAAAGCTTAAACTATAATGAGAACTTATTCCTTACTCATGACGTAATTGCACGAGCAAACAACGTGCATATCGGTCCCGTGGTCTGACATTCCTCACGTTGCCTAAAACATTTCAAAAACACGTGCATCGACCACACATGCTTGCACAGAAAAATTCTCTAACCTAATTTCCGACTAACCTATTTTACAAATGTTTATACTTTTCGTGTCAAATTCCTTATTTTAATTAAATTTCAGTTTCATAAGCAAAATTGAATCATCGAATTCCTTTTTCAACAACATTACTAAAAACACATTCCTTTTCAATAACATATCTTAATTATTTATTTTAAACTTTTGAATTGAATTCTTAATTCCAAACTTAGCTCCGCAGATTCGAATTCCCGGCTATTCTATCTCATTTTTACTTACTTACAAGAACAGGCGACTGTTCCTTAACGAATTTACTGGGTATATTCGGGAGATGGTTAGATAATTTTTTTATAGTAAACGTTTTTTTTTCAGCTGAACGATTACAAATATTCCGAATAGTTCTATTTGTTTTTCATATCTCATTATAACGACATTTTTGCTCCTTAAACCCAAAGTATTTCGTAACATCACTCGGGACACTAAGATATCTTGTTTGTCTTGCTTGCATTATATAAAACTGATAGGTTTAGTAGATTATATCGACTGTATGTAAGTGTAGTATTTGCATTAATATACTAAATGATGTATGACTTAATGCAAGCCTTTTTAAATATTTTTTCAAATACTTACTACCATATTTAATGCTCAATGTTAAAAACTGTGTCCAGTTTAAATATTAACACACAACTTCCGGTAACACTGTATAATAGCCGTCCACCAACCGTACTTTTAAAATGAATCCCAGGTTACTCTTGCTAACTTATTCTATGTGACTACCTGTTTTTTTCTATTACAAAAACCATTCATTTCAAAAGCATTGCTGATCGAGATTGGATTTTGATCAGCTATTATGATGATGCTAATGTCTGCCAGTACGTTTTTCTTGGTTGTTTTCGGCAAATGGAGCCTAGACAGATGCTGATTTCCATATGTTACTTGCTAAAATATTAACAATTTTATCGTCTTAATGTCTGGTGCGTAAATTTAAAACTTGTATGTTGCTTCCCTCATCAGTGTAATCTGTTTCTCACTTGGTGTATATATTCTTTATGAATTTTTACTCATCTTTGCATGCTAAATTATATTATTTTCAACGTATATGTATTGTTGTTCTTCATCTAGACCTTTGTTGAATAGCAGGGGACTCATATTAAAAGACATTTTGAAAGAGATGACGGGTTCATATCGGAGACATGTTCAACCGGGACTAAAATTATTTATAACGATGCTGATTACAAGTCTGAGGGAAAGACATTTATAGCAGTCCTTTGTATATCCTGACAACTCTGGTGATGAATTCGGAGGAGAGATTTATAACAGATTGGCATGATTCGTGGCGACTTCATATTATAATTACGGAGCTGGGGCATATGATGCAACAGTTCTTAACATATATAGAGGGGAGGAGATATTTCGCTTATGATGGAGGTGGTATATTACATTAAAGGGGATTATACAAGATTTGCTTTATATATGAATATAAAGACTACACGAAGACAACACTTACAAATATAGATTATTTCTTTATTTTTTAACCGGGCGATCGGGGATGTCAGGAAATGAAAAGTTTCGACTACATGGTCTACACTTTCGCTTCGTATCTAAGGTGTTCCCAATCTTCCACTTACTCTATCGCCATGTGTGATCTACCCTGATTATCTGACACTCACCTACCTGACTGCCTACCTTCGAACCCTCGATTACTCGATATTGAGAAATCTCCTTAATTTATGACGTCAGAAGTATGATCCACTATGTGACTACTATTACGTGGATCTACGTATGCCTGTCCAAACACACTTTTGGCAAACAAAGAATCCTCAATTCTATTTTAAAAAAAAATTTTGAAACAATATTTTTTAACTTGCATTGTCCATTCTTTAAACTGACATATTTAATATCCAGTGATTCTAAAAGAATGGAAAATCTTTTTTTTTTTCGACATAAATAATATTCCTAGGATTTCAATAATCTACGTTTTTTATATAGACATAACCACTTATCAAGGCCTATAGACCATTCGATGATAAGGGTTAAGGGTGTAAAGTAGTCAATTGGACAATATAATAATCGTTAGTCATGGAAATTCGGTAAATTTATTAACAAGTGGAACAGCCCATCAAGAACTTGTTTACGTTGTACTTGAAGACAACCATATTGTAATCAGCTGGAAAGCAGGAAAACGGAAGACAATTCCAAAGGCGGTCAGTTCTAAGAAAGAAGCTTTGTTCATGGAATCTACGTTTAGGTTAAGGCACAGATAAAAAGTGGGGGAATTATTGATAGTGTTTTCAGCTAGATGAGTGTTTCTTGTGAAAGTTTGGCTTGCATACATGTTTCGATTGTAGTCTTTTCCTTATATCATTTTCACTTATCTAGTCTACCTCCTTACTTACATGAGACGGGCGCATCCTTTTTATGTAACACTTTGATGCCAATATGTTTATCCAGCTCTATATATTTCATTTAGAGACTGTATTTGCTCGGATCATGTGTTTAACACATTTACCAAGGCAAAAATTCGGCACAATTAATGTGTATTTCCTTAAGTAAAAGAAATTGACCTTCCTAAAAAAATATTTTGTCTGTTAGAATTACATTGACGGTTTTGCTCTAGTTTTCACATTTTGAGCCTGTAGTATATTTATAGAACCTGCTTTTGCGCAACAGATCATGGCTGCCCTGCTACGCTTCTGGTTGTTTTCTTTCCTGGTGCTACTGTTGATTTATTTATGATTTGCATGTTATACATTATGTAATTTTATGTGTGCACAACTAGATTCAGTTAAATAGTTTACTAAACATTTGATCACATATATAATACTAATACAAATACCGTGTTAACATCGTTAATGTTACTATCACAAAGATGTGTCTTCTCCATGTTCACTTACATTTTTTTGCACTCAGGAATTCTAAAAAAATGTTTGGTATCATACAAACACGAGGTGTAGTTATTCTAAAAATAGATGAATTCATTATAGTATTTTACATATATATATATATATATATATATATATATATATATATATATATATATATATATATGTGTGTGTGTGGGGGTAATTCTTGGTTCGTTATAAACGAATAAAACCATATTTCTACGTTACCAATTTATTTTAAATTTTCAGACAACCCATCTTTAGAGTCGAGGGAAGTTTTTATGTTATTAAAATAAATTTACCTCGCGAATTATTAAAATATTAAATATAATAAATATATTTTCGTATGGTTAGTGCGAACCAGTTTTGTTGATAAAACTGAACTTCCGGTTCGATTCATTTCACAGCCACGAATTGACGAAACAAAGTAGATTTAATTTTCTGTTTACTCGATAAGTAAAAAAAAAACATAATTAATTTGTGTATCTTCCAAATTTTTTAATTTAAACATTTTTTCTTTATTATATAAGGCAAAAAAAGTTTGTCGCTTGCTTTTGAGTTTTTTTGGGTTTTTTTTTGTTTTTCGATATAAGATTGGTTGGTAAAAGTACAGTTTTTTACGGATTAGAAACTTGCTTAAATAATATTTGGTGCTAATGCAAAGAATGGTCCGCGCTATTTTTAAATCGTATTTCCAGGTTTAATTAAAGTTGTATTATCTGTTTTTTTATTCAATTGTAAGGTTACAATACAGATTAGGTAAAAAAAACCCTCCCCTCCCATGTTAAGAATGGCTTTTTAAATAATAACTTTAGTATTTCAAAATAAATACATCATAAAACTTTAATTAAACTTGGAAATTCGATTTAAAAAAATAGCGCGGATTAGTAAGTTCATTAGCACCAGAAATTGTTAGGTGAAATACAGAAAAGTTTCTACCAAGAAAACCATTATTATTTTTATTTTTGCTATTCTTACGAAGGGGAGGGTATGATATTTCGTCACTATTCTGTGTTTTCAACTAACAATTTATTAAAAAATCAAAAGGGAAATTTTCACATTAGGTCCGTCTCCACAATTTTTAACATGGGTAGGTTGGGGGTGTTTATTCTGAAAGCCGTTCTTAACATGGGGAGATTGGTGGTATTTATTCGAAAAGCCGTTTTTAAAAGACGAAAGACAGGTAAAATGTTAAAACATGTGGTTAGGTGTTGTTTATTCCGAAAGCCGTTCTTAATATGGGGAGGTTGGGAGTGTTTGCTCATGGTCGTCAGTGAATTATAATGCATAGTGCAGGTCTTTATATCTCGAAAACTAATGGACTCTGCAAATTTTAAATGATATTTTCTTATTCAGCATAGTCGAAAATTGTGGGGGTGGGCCTAATGTAAAAAAATACCCTCCCCCCAAAAATATATCGTGTAATTTAAATTTAAGCGCGGCAACAAACATAAAATTATACAGAAAAATACACGTTTGGGTTTTTACTTGAACAAAGACTTGAAAAAGTTGTCAACAAAAGGAAATATATTACAAGTAAATATTTTCAAAAGCAAGATAAGTTACTTTTCTACCTAATTGGATAATTTTTAGTGTTTTTGGGGGGTTTGTACTACTGTACACATAGATCCGAAACAGTTGTCAAAAAATAAATGTATAACAAATATTATAAAAGTCAAAATATGTTACTTTATTACCGAAATGGATATTTTTTTTGTTTTTTTAATGCAAAATTTGTATTCGGCTCAAAAAACACGGCGTTTACTGTTATATTTGCAAATTAAAAATGGCGGCAGAGTGTTAACACACTAGGTTTGGGAAAATGAGTTAAAACTAAACAACTATACAAAATACCGTTAAAAACCACTGAATACATGTCTGCCTCTGTCACAGTAACACATATTGAGTGAGTTCCTGACAGTATTTTGTATAGTTTTTTGTTTGTTTTAACTCATTTTCCCAAAGTTAATGTGTTCAACAGTCTGCCGCGTTTTGTATTTTTCAAGTATACGGATAAACACTAATTTTTTTTCAAACCGATTTAACATTTAACACTAAATAAAAACACTAAAATTTTCTCCAGTTATGTAGAAAAGTAACTTACCTTGCCTTTGATAACATATTTTTGTTATATTTATTTTTCAACAACTTTTTCGTTTCTGTGTTTAGTAATAAAAACCCGTTTTATTTACTATAACTTTTAGTCGGCTCGAAGAACAGTGTTTATCAGTGTATTTGAAAAATACAAACAGTAATGGACACTGTTGATGATGTTAAGTTTGAGAAAATGATTTAAAACTAAAAAAACTATACAAAATACTATCAGACACCCACCGAATGTGTCAGCTTATGTCACAATAACATATAATTAGTAGGTGTTTGACATTGTTTTGTATCGTTTTTAACTGATTTTCCCAAACTTAACGTATTCAACAGAGTCCGCGACCATTCGTCTTTTTCAAATACATAGATAAACACTGCGTTTTGGAGCCGATTAAATATTTTACATTAAATAAAACCACTAAAAAATTATACAGTTAGATAGAAACGTAATTTACCTTACCTTTGCTTTCATTTATTCGTTTTTGAACAACTTTTTCGAATCTGTGTATAGTAACACCCCCTTACCCAAATATTAATGAAACACTCCAATTTTTTTATACAATAAAAAAGAAAACTATTAAGCGTTTCAATGGTTTAGCATCTTTCAGCTTAATCCACTGAATGCTGGTCCAGCCCAAGCCATGATTGATGGTAACTCCCGAGGATCAAGATTCAATTCTGCAAGAGTACCATATTTTTTTTTTTATTTTCGTCTTTTTTAAAAACTTTTTGGAGTGGATTGTTGTACTAAGAATATAAGAAACATGTATTTCCTCTGTTTATTAGAATTTTCCATTACACGAAATAAAGCCACAGCAACGCGTGGCAGCTTACAGCTAGTATATATATATATATATATATATATATATATATATATATATATATGTATGTATATACATCTATATATGTATATATATATATATATATATATATATATATATATATATATATATATATATATATATATACAAGCATATATTTGTGGGTGTGTGTTTGTGTATGTATTTGTGTGTGGTAACGAAATATAAAGATCCCCATGAAAAAACAAGAATATGTTTACCGCCTTTAAAATGAATATTAGAATTTCTGCACGAAATTGTGGCTTATACGATAAAACATTACTCACTTTTAGACGTTTAAAGTTCAATTTTAATTTAAGTTATACTATAAAAAAATGTGATATATTATTATATCCGACGAAGAAAGAAGATATTGTACTTTTTATTTCCGTTCAAAATATTATACCTGAGTTCTACCGAAATATTCATATTTTAGACAAGAGTTACATGAAGAAATCCGAAAGTTACATCGACGCTATCCTGAGAATATAACTGAAGATGAGAGCAGTAGAATAATAAAAATTATATGCATAGAATTAAAAGTAGAATAAAAAATAAACAAATACACTTCTTATCATATAGAGGGCTAAAAACTGTATTTATTTGGCTTTGTAATAATTTATGCTGTCTATGAATCTGCTGTGCATCGTTACATCGGTTGTTTGTTGTGACAAAAGCTCTCAAGCTAAAAGCTGCAGTTCAAATAACCACACTAATCTTAATCGTCTATGTTAATCTAAACAAATCATAAACATAAATTTGGATATATCGACTCCTTATCCAAAGCATTGCCATTTAGAATAATGAAAATTTCCCCCGGAAATAAAATTAAACCACGTTATTGAAAACAGTTCCATATCTATTCTGGGTAGATAAAATTAAAGATATTAACCTACCATGTCAGTAATTGCTGTTTGAACAACGAAGTTTTGTTAAATACTAATCTGTATTTACTTCATTGAAAAATAAAACCGGAAACCAGTATAAAAGATGAATCCTTAAAACATAAGTGTTTAAATGTGACAGTATCTCTTAACAATGAGTCTTCGTAAGAATTGATATTATTAAGAAGAATAGTTGTGTACAGATATCGCTCCATATCACAATGCGAAACTGTTCGTAAATGGATTCTTTCTAGTATAGATATTTAAACACAACGATAAATATACATCGAAGTTGTTGGAAATCCAACAGGGGTGGGAAAATATAAGATGTTTACTCACATTAACCTCTAACAAACACATTCGACGTTAGGGGATACTGTTTGTGACCATGCCTAGGAAAGATTAAGATACAGTCAGTAAAATATGTAGCAGAAATGGAATTCAAGTGTTCCTATCTGATGGTAGAAGATATTAGAGTAGAACATGTGTTTGTCATGTAAAGATATCAACAGAGAAGGGGTGTTATGTTGCTGATAAGTGGGTTTGTAGGAATGATGCATGTCGAAATATTACAACAAAAACGGGTTCACCAGAGCACATTCCTTTAAAATACTGTGAAATACGTACAGTGGTGCAACATTACGACGATAAACAGGGGTTGAGTTCGCAAAGGGAGATCTATTAGACTGGATACTCTTCTTTGGCTATTATTCGACAGGGAGAGACTAGTAGTAGACACACCAGCTCAGATATGGAAACAATACTCCATGTATCGGCGAATGGTGACAATTGTAGAGGTACAGGATGCTCTTAGGTCAGACTAGTTTTCTTGCACGATAAAGGGAACCTACCTTCTTTTCATCAGCCTACGCAATGCCATCGATTGATTTGCCGATGTCATAATGCATGTGTATGTGTAGCATAGCCATTTGAAAGAATGAATTCTCAGGAAGGGTGTTTTTTTTGGTCAAATATATAGGTGACTGAAGATGTGTATTTTAATTGTTTAAAGAGAGTATACGAGCGTGTATTAAATATTAACACTTATTTACGGCCGCATTCACCCATGCAACTACTGTCTGGAGGGAATTTCCTAATACTGTTACCATTGTATTTGTGTACACTCGTTCTGCACCGTGCATGTTATCATTAGCAAATGTTCCCATCTAGGACAGTATTACAAATGGAGTCCTTTATAAATATCAGGAATAATAGTGATTAAAAGATCAACACTAGAACACTTCCGCATTACTTTTGTGCTCTGTAGATGTACGTTAATCAATGATAATCTGCATGGTGATATTGTCAAAAAAAATCTCATTCTATTCAGTATACGTCACGTTATACCGTATAATTTTGTTTCAATAAGCAGCCTTCGTGCCGATTTTTGTAAAAGACCTTTGATATTCTAAGGGCTACATTCCTGTATGCCTTATTCATGCATAGGATTTCTCAGGCTACACACTCCTATGAACTGTGGAGGTTTTTCTGATGAGGTGATTTTCACATCATATGGGATGGTCTTTTATTTGCATGGATAAATTTGGATGTGTGTTGTTTAAATTTGAAGTTACAGGCAAATTGCCGGGAAAATAGTTGCTCCTTTTCGCTTGCCGGTCATTCAACGCCTTGGTTGTTCGATAGTGGTGGAATAACTGATTGCCTTTAATTCCCTTGAGTATTACAGGTTTTCCTGAAATCACAAGTCTCTTTCGCCATACTATGGGTTCCTTCGTTATTTTAACATGCCTTCTTTTTTCTGCGGCTATTGCAGTCTTCCGATGATTTCTAGCATCTATAAATGTTTGCCCATTTGTATTTAACTAATAAGGTACGAACCGATGAAATGCGTGCTCTATTGTACAATGGTAGCTGCCGTAGGTGCTGAATGTGTTCTATTGACCAGTCGGCTGTTAGTTTAAATATTTCCCTTCTTGTTTTTGATCGGAACATGATATATTTTTATTTCTTTATTTCTAATCGATGTGCTTATTTACAATGGCATATTATAATCAATTTGTACTTAAACTTTACATCGTGGTAGCTCAAGAAAGGATTACCAACGAGTATTGATAGAACCGTGTACATCTAGTTTGTTAAAGGTTTTTAAATTCAAATACAATAAAGAACGTGTATTTTGCTCATGCATATATTAAATTATTAATTAATTAAAGATATGGTAGATCAATTCTTTCTTTTGTTAAACATTTTTCCTGTCTTATATTTAAAAACGGTCTCACACTATGAAATGTTGTTACCAGGAATAACTATTTTAAAGATTCGTAATGACCGAAGCATAACAATTACGATTTTTTATTTGTCTGTGTAACTGTTCTTCATTTAGTAGTATTATCATCACAATACTCCAGCTGATAATGTGTTTCGTTACAATTACTTTTAATTGATTCCTATCTATCATAAAAAAATAAAGCATGTATTCATTTTGTAATGTGACAAGATAAATTCGCCCTTGTTTATGTGTTTCGTTACAATTGCTTTTATTGCAAACGTTTTTGCTTGAGTAAAAAAAAAATCATATTATTAAATAATAAACGGAAAATTTTATACGGAATTCAAATCTATATTTTATTGTTAATTTTAACCGCGAAGTTGCCTACTCACTTCGTGTTCATCTTGTTCAGGTCGTGTTTCTAAGTAAATCTTCATCCTAGTATTAGTAGCACCTATACTGATTATTACTCCTTCGAAATCGATAGAACTATATCTGATTTGTATAAACACTTTAATCCGTTTTGTCGAAAGCTCCTAAGCACCGGAGTAAAATATGTCACCAGTCAGTAGCTTGAGGGAAATAAAACCTAATTGTGAGCACAGTATACCAAAGTCTTTTCTTAAGTGCCCCTAAGCATAATAAAACTTTTTTGTGTATTCTTTATATTTTACTTTAAATGTTCTAGATGTGTATTTCCAACGGTTTCTTTGACTTCTTTTTGGTAGGCATTTACATAAAGAGTAAATAATTGTATTTCATGTACTCCGTTGGGATTGATATCTGTACTTGTTGAATTTTATGCCAGTAATTTTTGTTTTATATTTCCAGTAGACTTGATTAAGCAGTGATTAATAAACTTAATTACTTTGTAGGTTTGTGTTTATAATTTATATATATATATATATATATATATATATATATATATATATATATATATATATATATATATAATACTTATGAAAAAAGAATTAAACCCTTATGGATTTTATGTTTTTATTAATCCTCAAAACTAACGTTTAAAATACATGGGGCTTCTCGAAACTAATTGAACTTATTTATCTCTATAAATGCTATCGTAGTTTCCTTCAAACTATCATATAATTTTGAGTGTTTAATTACGCCACGTAATATGCAATAATATTATAACACATGTACATGATTTTCAAATAATTCCATCTTTTATCTAACTTTATGTAAGATAAAATTATTTGAAATTCATGTACCTATGTTATAATATTTCATATTCTTATAGTAAATTATCTTAAATATTATTTATGCAGAAACACCTAATAGTTAAAAGAGGAGAAATTGTATTACCGACTAGATTTGGACGTAGGCTTTGAACATGGTTGAGAATTAAGCAGCGGTATTAGCATATTCTTCCTTATGCGGCAACAGTACTTCATATGTGTCTAGTGTTATTGATCTCTACACTTTAATTCAGTTTATCAACGGAATAGCATAACCTTGTATTTAGATACTCATGGCGAAAATCTTCAATATTGTCGGAGAATAATAATCTAGAATATAAAGCTAGTATTTTTTTCCATTTTTTATTATTCCAAGATTATACTGATTACATATGGGCTATTAAATATGAGACACTCTTGATAATAAAGTAAGGAATGATTATTTTCATTGAGCTTCAATATATTTCGTTGAGTTCATTAGCTGGAAAAATAAAATGCATTTTACCGTTATAATAAATTATTTATCCCTAGGGAATTCCATTACTTTACGTCGATATGTATTGCTTCTAAGAGTCAATTCGGTGTTAAAATACTCCTTTCCAAAACCTGATCAATGCACTAATTAAATCGGTTCAATGATACAGAAAAAAAGGGTTGCACCATACTCCGGTTCCAGAAAATTCCAAGATCAAATAACGGATAAATAAAATAAGATAAATTGAAATAGTTCGTTTTATGTTGTTTATTTCTTTAAGAACACTGTGCTCCATTGCACTCTCTTGCAGAAACAGAAATGAGAAAAGTCAGAACAGGTTGAAATAATTAAGAACGAATATTACGCCCGTTGTATCCTTCGGTCATTCTTATTATGGCAGCAATGAGATATAAAAGAAAATGCACAAACAAAATAGGAATCAGCCAAAGGCCACTTTACATTTGTTAATGCTAATGATGCAACGTTTGTGAGTGTTATCCCTTATAGGTAACATGCGGAAGTAGAGGCTCTATTTTTTTTATTTTTGCAATTTCTTTTCGCATTCATTTATGATGGTTTGCATTGGCCTGAGGAAATAATTTGTAAAATGTAATGTTTCTTGATTTTATAGCAGATCCTAAAATGAATACACTACACATAAAAAGGATGAAAATATAAGACAACCTTAAAATATTAAGAACGTGCTCATTAAAATAGATGCATATAAAATTTTGATCACTGATTAAAAATATGCCTCTTTCTTAAATCTCCCTCTTTTTCTCTCTCTCTTCTTTTTCTCTCTCTCTTTCTCTCTGTATTTCCTTGCCGCTTTCTGAATAGTATTTTTTGATGTTTCATATTTCAATAATTCTTAGCCGCCTTTCACCGACATATAAAATGCATTTGCTCGTGGTACTCGCAAAAGAAAATATAGTTAAATATAATAATAATAATAATAATAATAATAATAATAATAATAATAATAATAATAATAATGGTGATGATGATGGTGATAATAATAATAATGATGTAATGATGACGATAATAATAATGATAATAATGATAATAATAATGATGACGATAATAATAATAATAATAATAATAATAATAATAATAATAATAATAATAATAATACCAACACCAAATCGAACTAGGGCACGTGATGTTTACTGGAAGCTATTGCAAACATTAAGGTTACAACGAAATATTTTAAAGATAAAATAGATGAACTGCAAAATAAAAATCAATAAATGCAGAATCAATTAACTAAGAGACTAAAGGAGAGATCACCTGAAAAGTGAATGGTACTACTCACTCGTCAAGAAACACAAGAATTGGTATGACTGCCATTAACACTATGTTATTTTGATATACATACCCAAGAGAAAAAAACAGTGATAATACTAAACAAAGCAAACAACCAAATCCTCTTGTATATATCGAAGTTTAAACAGATTATCTCATCGAACAAGAAACATCATAGAAATTTTACATTTCACAGTGAAAAAAGGTCCTCAGAAAAAAAGACGCAAATAAAACTACTTGTCTCTGATCTTATAACTGCTGAAGTGTTACGAAGAAGCGTCGCATTTTGCATCTAGCCAACATGTACTTAATAACTACTTCGAAGTTGAAAAAGAAGTCTAACTAAATGATGTGATGAATACAACAATATTTTCCAAAGCACATTCAAATGTATTATATCTTGTATTTACAAGCTAAACAAATAAAACAAACAAAATGCCGGCAACTAACGATAAAAGAAAAAATGCCGGGAATTATTCTAATAGAATAGATAATGTTAGGACTTTATAAATAAATAAATAAAAATATAGAACTTTTTTTTTTTTTTAAAGAAAAAAAATGTAAATTAAATATTTTCACACATCCGACCGTAACGACTTTTATACTATAAATAGATAGTCACTCGACTAAGTTATCCGGAAGTAGACATTTTCTTTCAGTCTAGAAAGACATGCCAGCTATGAGTTGACTGACGGAGAACGGAATCTTCTAACGCAACAACGTTAAGTATTTTTTTATTTTATTTATTTTTTAAAAACTAATCCTAAATGTTTCTTTCTGTTACCTTGTTTATAAACGTGTTTTTTCTGTGTTTTATTTATGTATTTTGTTTGTATTCTCCTGTATTATCCGCCCCCCTCATTCTACAAAGCTAAACAATAAAAACAAACAAAATGCCGGCAAATAACGATAAAAGAAAAAATGCCGGGAATTATTCTAATAGAATAGATAATGTTAGGACTTTATTTAAGTAGTATACTTAATATATACTTTTACTGCAAGCTTGCATGTATTGTAAATGCCTTCTTGCTGACAAATCAAACCATCTAATATAGTTAGCCTTATGTTCTAGTACATTCGAAATATAATACAGTGCAAAGAAACAGTTACTCATGAAAACGAACCACCTAAAGTAAAACCTTGAATAATTATCTAAACTCGAATGTAAATTAATATTAAGCCGACTTTACAAACTTATAATAGTTAATTATTGGATTTTGATTAATTATAAGATGAAACTCTAATAATTTAAACTCGATAGATAACGACAAACTTCCACCCATTAATATGGGAGGGGAGATTATAATCAAGTGTCCTGAATTGTTAACTTAGCCCCGGACTTACTACTTAGATATTAAGTAAGTCACTTTTACCAATCCCCCCCTTTTTAATATAGAGTAGATAATACAGTGGATGTGTTATCGGCAGCTCCAGTAACTCTCGCTTCTCCTATTTTGTCATCCAGTCCTCATTCAATGAGTGATTTTTCTGACAAAGGGTGAAGAAAAAGCTGCTTAAAGGTCGGTAGTACTTGGTGACCAGTAGTCTGAGATGTCGAACTTTTTTCTGTCTCTATCTGTCCTTGTGGCCATGTCACTAGTAAGGGTGCTGGAGGTAAACGTTTGTCTGGGCTGACGTTATTCGCCTGATAGTCAGGGACCCGAACCTTGGATTAACCACTAAGGAGGCTGTCCTATCAGCAGGCGCAAAGTACTGGGACTGCTGTATTGCCATTTGGTGAGTGGATCTGGACCATGCAGTAGTCTCTGGTGGGGCCTCTCAATGCCATACTAGTGGGTAATTGTTACGGATTTACCTTTTCGTGTGCTACAAAAAATAAATTTCCTGTCTTTTTCTCTCTTACTTTCCCTCTCTGTACTGCTCTAACCACGTATGCCGACCTATTCCACAACTCCCCAAACCTCAACATGAAATATCTCCAGAATAAAAACTCGATTAAATCTAGAACCCCATCTTCCAACGTAGACCCTACTACCAGGTCTCCTTCTCCAACATCAGGGGTCTACGTTCCAACCTTCCAGAGGTTGAAACCCAATTACAGGAGACGAAACCGGACATATTCTTTCTAAGTGAAACTGGAATAGGACCGACCACTTCCCTAGATGAGTTCATAATTAACGGATACTAAAATTAAACAGCTAAATCTGACCCCCAATATCGCCATGGGCATGGAATATGTGCCTACATAAAGGATGGCTTCCCGTGTGGCAGGGATATCTCTAGAGAAGATCCTAATTTACCCTATATGTGCTTCAGGGTTGCACTTGCTAACACCACTGCATTTATATTTGCCCTCTATAGGCCCCACAACAGCGGAGTTACTATCTTTAAGAGCATATCTGAGAAAATAGACCACATACTGTCTTCACATCCCGCGGCTAACATCCACATATGTGGTGACTTCAACGTCCATAACGTGGAATGGCTGACCCATTCAAATAAGACAGATGATGAGGGGAGGTTTTGTCATGATTTTGCCATTGCTTATGATCTCACTCAGATTGTTCGCGAACCCACCCGTGTGCCCGATACACCCGGTCAATATGCAAACCTCTTAGACCTTTTTCTCTCAACTTCCCCTGAGGTATGTTCATATTCCGTTCATTCTCATCTAGGATCCTCCGACCACTCCGTCATATCAGTTAAGATAAAAACGAAATGCAAGAAGCCCCCAGACGTACCCCTCCACCGTACTGTATACCGATACTCTATGGCTGACTGGGATAGCTTACGTACATTCATATCTGATTTACCTCTGCACTCCATGTTTAAAAAGGATGTGCCCTCTATAGTATGTGATCCGACCGAATGGTTAATTGCAGGCATAGACCAATTCATACCATCTAAAAATTCCAACAAAAACCTAACAAGCAGCCATGGTTCTCTCCAGAATGTGCTGCGGCTATCGCGCACAGAAATCACTTTTTCCATAGCTACCAACGTAATAGATGCACTGAGACTAAAGCTGCTTTTAGGTCTGCCAGCAACCACTGTAAAAGAGTAAAAAAAAATACAAGAGAGCTATATGCCCAGTCTGTTAAATCCAAGGTAGCTGATCAGCGGCTTGGATCCCACCAGTTTTGGCAAATAACAAATAGGATCCTGAACAGAAGTGTGCGTTCTATACCAACCATTATCAATGGACCAGAGGTCATCTCGTCAGCGTCAGACAAGGCCAAACTATTTGCAAAGAACTTTGCAGCTAATTCTACCCTATGCGACGAAGGCCATCAACTCACCATATTTCCTCCTATAACACAGAACAAGCTATGTAACATACAAATATCCGTGCATGAGGTCGCCAAGCTAATAAAGACCCTAGATTCCAGTAAAGCAACTGGCGCTGATGGCATCCCAATTATAGTGTTAAAAAAGCTTCAACCAGAACTTGCTCCCATACTTACGAAACTATTAAAGTGCTGCCTTAAGGAGAAGTGCTTTCCGACTTCCTGGAAGACCTCATCAGTTTGCCCTGTATTTAAGAATTCAGGTGATAAGCCATCTCCCTCTCAATACAGACCAATAAGTCTCCTGTGTGTTATGAGTAAGTTGCTGGAATCCATATTAAATAGAGAAATAGTCAACAACCTCAGCAGGAATACCCTTCTTAGTGACACACAATATGGTTTCCGCTCTGCAAGATCTACCGCAGATGTGCTGACGGTTATATCCCACAGGATTAGTAAATCTCTTGACAAAGGCTTCCTTTCTAGGGCAATTGTTCTCGACATATCAAAGGCCTTCGACAAGGTATGGCATAAGTGTCTACTTCACAAGATTTCCAGCTACGGTATAACTGGAAATGTTTTCTCAATCATTAAATCATTTCTCTCCGATAGGCTCATAAGAGTAGTGGTAGATGGACAAAAATCGGAGGCCTGCAATATAAATGCTAAAGCCCCTCAGGGGTCAATCCTGGGCCCAACTCTCTTCCTGATCTACATCAATGACCTCCCTAAACACATACTTAAATCATTCATTGACATCTATGCTGATGACACGACCATCTACGGCAACACATCAAAGGCTGTAAATGACAAAGTTCTCTCTGATTCTCTCTCTTCTGATCTCGAGCGCGTGGTTCAGTGGGGGAAGATGTGGCTGGTACCTTTAATGCATCCAAAACGAAACTCCTATCCTTACATCATCAACGCTCTGATCCCCATCTGGCATCAATTGTGATGGATGGCTCTCGTCTGGGTGAGGCCCCGTGTTTTGATAAGCTTCTGGGTTTGACCTTTACTCCTGATCTGAAATGGAACACGTACATCAAGTCTGTTGCCAAGGTCGCTGGAAAGATGGTGGGATCCTTCTACCGCTCCAGAAGATATCCCATTACGGATGCAATTCTCTATCTATATAAAAGCCAAGTACGTCCAAGGATGGAATACTGTTGCCATATCTGGGCAGGAGCTGCTAAAATAGCCTATCCTGCCTTGACAGAGTACAAAATAGAATTCGTGGCTTAGTGGGGGATGCCCTTTTCTCTAGTCTGCAACCTCTCTCCCACAGAAGAGACGTTGCGAGCCTGTCCTTGTTTTATCTTTATTTCCATGGCAGATGCTCGTCTGAACTCCAATCTCTGGTCCCCCCTCGCCAATCTTTCACGAAAAACACCCGTCTAGCTGAATCCACTGTGAAAAATTTCCCCCACTCTATATCTGTGCCTAAATCAAAACGCAGATTCTATGAACAAAGCTTCTTTCTTAGAACTGCACGCCTGTGGAACTCTGTTCCGTCTGCCTGCTTACCTTCGGACTACAAGTTGGTTGTCTTCAAGTCCAATGTTAACAAATTCCTAATGAACCGCCCCCTTAAGTAAACATTTCAGCAAATCTCCTCACTAACGTAATGTACTTGCAATAACCCTTATCCCTGAGAGGCTTCCGGGCCTTGATAAGTGGTGATCACTGTGTAAAAAAAAAAAATTAAAAAATCTATAAAATGTCAACCCCTTTCTAAAAAAAAACAACACACTTTTCTTGGCTGATATTAATAAAACTCAGCAATGCAAACATTAAAAATATAATTACCCAGACATCCATTTGAAAATACAGGGAGTGTTGAGACGTTTAAGAAAACTATTGCCACATGTGTAGCACAGTTGTTGTTGTATGAGAGAAATCGACGATTAATTTCATTTGAGAACACGTAGAGTAATTCTTAATCGTTATAGTTGAGATCATTTAAAATCTAGAAATACATATTGACACAAAGAATACATTTAATATCACCTATTATTTCAAATGTGTAATTTCTGAAAACTAGAGAATATGAATAGTTACAGAGTAAAATATATACTACGTATAGGTTTTATGGATGTAGTGTTTTACATGTTAATCCGTTTAAATTCCTGTGTTTATTAAATAATGCTCGATGAATATACACAACCTGTTTGTAATATGCTTATTAAACAAATATTAATAGCTATATATGCGCATACATGATTCAATAACGATCCCTTTACTAGGTTATACTAGATAGAAAAATCAACGAAACTTCTATTATTGAGAAAGACTATGGAATTAGGTATGTAAAAAGAGAGAACTAATACTCAGTGGTCAATGTATTTAGTCCATTAGCAGAAAAAAAAACATGTGAGGTTGGTGTAACTTGTTCCTTTTGGTTATTCGTAAATTGGCATGAATACATTATAAACCACACACACAAAAACATAAATATAAATACATAGAACACTTATACATTCAAATATACACACACTCATCTGTGCTTCCTCATATGTGTATATGCATACAAAGGTATACAAAACACTAAAGTTATTAAACTTCTCTTTCTCTCTCTCCCTCGCAGACACACACACACACATATATATACATATGCATATATGCACATATATATATGCATATATATATTAAGTAATGTGATTGATAATTTAAAATTTAAAAAAACAAATTATAATTAAATTAAAAATCAGTTTCACAAGAAGGAACAACAACAAAATCAATTATCTGTACGATATGCTAGGTTTATTTATGGTCGCTTTTAGATTTAATAAAACACCCTTTAAAATTTGCTGATGAGGAGACCTTGTTTATTAAAAAAAACTATATGTAATAATTATTGTCCGTAACTTGATTTCTACCATAATATAAACACGGTTTTCCGAAACGATCGTACAGATAATTGATTTTGTTGTTGTTCCTTCTTGTGTAACTGACTTTTAATTTAATGATAATTTGTTTTTAAAATTTTAAATTATCAATCACATTACTTAATATTGAATTAGCTCTAGGATATTTACCTATCGAGCTTATTATATATCTAAATTACAACGAGCGCTTTTTCTATCCTGTATTTTAATGAAACTAGTAATTTCACTGTTACATTAAAATACACTCAGCTCTTTAGATTATTGTTCTAATCTCCTTTAAATTATATATATATATATATATATATATATATATATATATATATATATATATATATATATATATATATATATAGTACCGGCAAAAAGTCACTCCACATTTGTAATCTTTTTCGAAAACTACAAACAAATTTAAACTAAATTAAATTTAACTGTTTAAACAACCCACACTCATTTGATTCGCCTTATATTCTTCTAGAGGTTTCCCTCTTCATATTTGACTTTTAATTAACATATTCTTGTTTTCATGTCAGTTTACAAAAAATAACTTCAAAAGGGACAGGCAAAAAGAATGTCCGCAGCAACAAATTTGCTTAAAACCAGCTTAAATTATCGGCCCAAAATCGGTTTAAACTATCCAATAATTGGCAACAAAGGATCTCTAATCGTAATCGTATTTGTTCCAGGTTATAAAACGTAACATTTAGTCCATATGTCAGGACTTTCTCTTAGTGATTGTCAGGAGCTCGTAATCTCCACCTTTCTGGTTTATCCAATCGTTAAATCGACCGCAGATCGGCATGTGATGAGAAAACGGTACGAAATACTGTGTAAAGCACCAACACTCCGGCAGTGTTTATG
This sequence comes from Euprymna scolopes, assembly GCF_053919585.1. NCBI lineage: Eukaryota > Metazoa > Mollusca > Cephalopoda > Sepiida > Sepiolidae > Euprymna > Euprymna scolopes. Next base: position 4,079,407 of record NC_136506.1, read on the forward strand.
ATGCCCGTAAATCTGGCCGTACTAGAGTTCCTTGACGGAGTACAAAATAGACTTCCTGGCTTAGTGGGGAATGCCCTTTTCTCTTTCCTGCAACCTCTCTCCCACAGGAGAGACGTTGCAAGCTTCTTTGTTTATCGTTATTTCCATGGAAAGTGTTCGCCCGAGCTCCAATCTTGGGTCCCACCTAACCAATATTTCACGAAAACAACCCGTCTAGCTGAACAACTTTCAGTCATTTTCCCCACTCTTTATCTGTGCCTGAATCAAAACATAGACTCAATGAACAAAGTTCCTTTCTTAGAAGTGCACGCCTATGGACCTCTCTTCGTTTTGCGAGTTTCTCAGCTGACTGCAACTTGGATGTCTTCAACTCCAACATAATACAACTACTGGTGAACCACCCTCTTTAATAAGACACTTTATAAAATCTACAATACTAACGATTACTACGATACTATCCCATTGATTACTATACACGCAAGAACCCTTATCCCCAAGTGGCTTCCGGGCCTTGATAAGTGGTGATACCCAAGTAAATATATATATGAATATATATATATATATATATATATATGAATCTTAAGATATATATATATATATATATATATATATGAATGTAAAAAATATATATGTATATATATAAATATGAACATATATATATATATGGATATAAACAGATGTACATATATACATATATATATGTATGAATAGAAATATATATATATAATATAATTATATATACATGAATATTATATATATGACTATATATATATATATGAATATAAATTAATATATGAATATAAATATATCTAACAACCTCGTTGAATTCACTAGTCTATTACTTTTGAATAAAAAACCCGAGTATATATATATATATATATATATATATATATATATATATATATATATAGACATATATATATATATATATATATATATGTATGTATGCATATGTATATTATTTTATATGGAATAGCTTGTTGTTTTTTTTCGAGAGTATGTATTGTGTATTTAATGGCATTTTAATTAAAATCATGGATTGGTGCGTGTATATTAGTGGTAACCCGTATCGGATAGGATTGGATTCTGTTAATATGTATTCATATTCGGCGATAAACTTCGGAATTGGATTCAACATTACAACGCAGTATCGGGAAAATTCTTCTGCTGCAAAGTATATTGAAAATAACCTCACGAATAAACTTTTCAATACCCCACCCAACGGAAACAAACATTGTCTACAAAAAACCGCCTCTGCCATTTACAGACGCCCTCATATTAATTGTAGAACATTCCTTGGTCGGACGAAACAAGAATCTGATTTTTTGGCAAACATCCAGCCTGTCAACTCCGAATAAAAATGCAGTAAAATAGGTACGTGAAATGTTCATGCTTTAGAGTGTTTCTCGTCAGATGGCATGAGGTCACGGTAATTAATAGGATGTTTGTTCTTTTATGTATTGATCTATCCGAGCTTATGATTCTGTGTCGTTCTTAGAAACTGTTGGCATTTGGGCCAAAATAAAAATTGAACGTATTTTAATTTAAAATAATAGAACTATCTCTACAATTATCTTTAAGTAGACTGCCAAGTTTATTTGCATTAAACATTTAAAATTTAGGAAAAAACGGATAGGGTAACTACAAAAAATATGACAATTTGAATTGAGGTATTTATCGGACTATTGGTCTCCTCTTGAATGTTATTTGTGCAATGATTCGGCCGGTTTAACCTTCGAACGTCCCCAAACATGTTTTTTAATTCACAGAAACCACCACGTATACAGGCACCGAGGTCACTCGAGGATATGGGTAAATGGGTATACATTTGGCAATTTGATTATTGCTTAGTAAACCTAAGTAGTGGAAATTCTGTAACTTGGGTTACTTATCATCAATAACTTTTTTACGTTGGACTTGAAGACAACCAGATTGTAGTCCGCTAGAAGGCAACCGATCGGAAGAGAGTTCCACATGCGTGCAGTTCAAAGATAGAAGCTTTTTTTGCCGAATCTACATTTAGATCTAGGCAGAAATAAAGACTGCCGGAAATATTTTTGTTTAGGGAAAAAAGAAAAATATTATTGACTACATAGATATTATGGTATTCTTTAAGTTAGTCCTTCTTGTTTTGTTGTAGTTTCTTATGCGTGAAAAAGTTTGGTAATAAAAGAGGAGACAATTCTAATTAAGATCGACAGGTTATTATCATGTCTCCATAAGTAATTTTTAGAGTGCATAAGTTTTATTTTTCCCGCTATGAGATTTTCTCAAGTGCTATTCATGTCTAAGCTTGGTTTCACAAGATTTCTTGACATACGTCCTGGCTCCTTTATTTGCCTGGAATTTAACATCTCCGTCAATTATTTTGATACATTCCAGAAAGGGAAAGATGCCACCTTTTCTTGTAAGAATTTGTAATTAATTACAAGAAAGGAATATAAATAACGTTAAATTCGGATTGTAATAAATTGAAAATACTTATTTAAATAAGTGCATACTTACTGGAATAATTGCTTTAAAAATCTTCGTTATTTATTTTGTTATTCCTTATTCATTTTATTTACAATGTGTTTTAAAAGTATTCACCTAACTTTGAATTTCCACGGGTTCTGCTTTATAAGTTTTGCAACACAATTATTCAGAAAAAAAGATAAACAAAATATTATTCACACAAAATCAATCTCTTGCGGTTGAATATTAATTGAAAAAATCTAATAAAAACAATTAATCAATGGATTTTTTTTTGCTAGACATAATGATGGTGATCCTGGTGTACCAATTAATCTACTATATTTAATTTAAGGACTCCTAGAAAACTCCAACAACCTTTTTATGGTGCGAAATCAGTGTTCTCTTAATACGGAACACCAGAGCTGTCCTTACTTCACACGTGTAATCAATGATGTCCTTAAATAATAAACAAATTGGAACTATCGGAACTAAAATAAAATCGACCTGACTTAATATCTTTCGAAACTCAGTAAGGACATATATATATATATATATATATATATATATATATATATATATATATATATATGTATATATATATATATATATATATATATATATATATATATATATACACTGGGACTTCTATATGCATATGTATATTTTATTAAATTTTAAAAAAGAGAGGTACCAGAGTGCTACATGATAATAATGCTGGGAGATGAGGAGAAGCTCAAAACAGACTAACACATTGATGCAATTGCCTCAATGAGATAGCTGGACCTGACGATTCAGAACTTTGAGACTTAGTTAATGCTTTTATGGTGCGTGCTCCAACCTCATTACAATCGTTTCGTTGTGTTAAGAAGTCTCTTACTGATGTGTGTTTTAAAATCTTTCATCTACTGAGGAATATCCACAGGTTCTGTTATAAATTATAATTATAATGAACTAGCAATGGGTGTTCGGCGTTGCCCGGGTATTTGGAGGTGTATGCTGAGCAAAAAAAAAAAAAAACAAGAAAAAAAACAAAAAAACGGTATTTTTTTAAAAGTTGCCCCTTATTATAACCCCTTAATATTTATTATTTTGGGTTCATATCAAGTTATTAAGTTACATCCATGTCCAAGGAACCAATATCTAAAATGTCAATTGTTTAAACCCAAAATTGGCGGAGGAATTTGGTAGAGTTCTCAAATTTCAAATCGTTGAAATGTGACTCTTTAATAGCGAAATTCTTGGCCGAAACCCGATCATATCGATTTTTCAAAATCTCAGTACCCTGTATATCAATTTTCGAGTCTGTAGAGTAAAAAGTGGCAGAGTTATTGGGTAAGGAAATGTAAACAGACACACATACAGGCACACGCACAGACATGTTCACTTTTATGGATATATAGATTGAAGCACAAAGGTAAAAAAATAACTACATTAGGTAAAATGAATACACCATGATGGTGAATTCCTAGCGACTAAATTAAGAGAGATTCTTGGTTGCATATTGCATGAACAAATGTCCAAATGTTGTTTTTCTATTTTTAATGAGAACATTTAAATATAAGCAACTACGCAGCAAAAACAGAATTTTGTCTACTTGCTAGTAATTAACAAAACAATAATTTATTTAAATCTTGTGAAATCTAGAAATGATAAACAGAAAAAATGTATATTTGAAATTTTGTCAAACTATTCTATTTCACCATATATGCACGCACACACACACATACACGCACACACACACATGTGTGTATATATATATATATACATATGTATATATAGTAATTTATAAAATATATATGGCGGTTAATTATTAAATTAAGGATGATGAGAGTTGAAGGATACAGAATAATCCCAATACACCACAGATCCATAACTATACTCACTATAAACCGAAAAATGTATACTTAATTACGCCACTCACCGAAAAGCGTTGAGGAAAAGGCTATCATAAATAGGTGTGATGAGGCTTTCTCCTTTATTCCACTGAAACACATATGCACATAAGTACCCAAAATTGTGTGTATAATAAATAGACTATATACCAGCTCTGTTTCGCTTTGAGCATTTTTAATTTCGTAAGTTTCATGTTATTTATATCTAGGAAACCTCTCTGTACACACACACATACAATACACACACACACACACACACACACACACACACATATATATATATATATATATATATATATATATATATATAACCATAACGCAATGGTATAATAGTTTTCTAGAGATGGACGTGGATGCGACTACGAGCGCGTAATGTATTGTACTATTGCACACATTAACGTCTAATCTTCTAGTTTTGACAAAGAGCCAACGCTGTTCAGAACAGGACTGTGTTAACGAACGAAAAAGGATCTGGCTCGTAATAATCGGTCTAGTGTAAAGAAGTAAACCGTAATCATCGTTCGATTTCCTTACATTACCTGATTCTTTTTCGTAATCAGCGGCTCAGATTACGTCTTACTGAGAAAAAGTGTGAAGGAAAGAAAGGGTTGACTAAATAAAGAGTGTCGTAGATCTAATCAAGAGCTTCTCAATGGTTGACTATTCTTGGCATTGTCCCAGACGAAGGAAATCATTCCAATTCCTCTGCAAGAATTATCAGATTGAATTCATAGCCAAATCGCAGCGCATATTTTTATTACTAATTCTTTCATTCAATCTCCGCATTATTAAAATAAAGTTGGCGTCATTTTGCGAATGGTTTTCTATAGGAGGAATCTCCCTAAATTATATTTTCTGGGTTCAATTTCTACTCAATCAGCAGAAGTTGCTATATTAAATAGCCGTATTACAAATACAAAATGTATGTGGTATATCGTTAATTCGATATATCCGCTTCACTATTATTTTAAATTCATAGTAATGCCGAATACAGGTTTTAAATTCACGTCTTCTCAATATATTATCATAAACCGTTTGATGAACACAGTTCTAAGTTTGAGTTTTTAATGTTTTACATGTATAGCAAATTATCTTTTTTAGGTTTTGATTCAATACATTGAATAAAGTATTATCTTTTTGGTGGCAGAACTATATAAAGAAATTTGATACTTATTACAAGGTGTTTGTCTTCCAAGTGTACGTCGCCCTTATATGTTATATGTATTAGGGAGTAATCAGACAATTCCAACATAATGCCAGGATAATGATATACACGACTAGCAAATAAAAAATAAAAAAGAAGGCATATAAATTCCTGCTCTTTCCTAATAAGAGCAGGAGAAATATATCGAGGATATATACCGCAAATTATTATCTGTTAGTACGTCAACACATACTCCTAGATAACGTCGTAGTTATTTGTTTCTAGTAATTGATGGGTGATGTATTTTACGGTTCCCACCTTCACAAGTGGACCGTAAAGTAGACGTCTAGGGTGATTTCTTTATTACTCAGATTATAACTTTCAATCTTTATATTTTTGTTTTATATTGCATCGTATTTTTCTGTTTTTTACTTCGATAAAACTATGACAGCAATCTTGAAAAATGTTTACCTTATAACAAATATGATAACTCTGTTAAACTCTGTGTGTGTGATTTGACAGATAACCAACTCACACATTTTCAATGTAGATAATCCCAATCGTCGAAGCACTTTTTTTTTTACAGTTTCTTTGTTTTAAATTCTTATCATAAAAAGTGCCAATGTGCTAAATTCTTCCTCATATTAATGCGCAAATTTCAAATGTGATATCAGCTAGCTTCTTACTGAAACGTTTTACAGTTTATATGCTTCTAGAACAAAGCTTTCAGACCCTTACATCTCAATATGCCCCAAATATAAAACAGTAATTCAAAAATCTAACATCGGTATTGTTAAATAGTTCATATTATTTCAATGATATTTTTCTATGACAATGCAACTTGTAATAACTTTAATATATTTACAGGCGGTGATCCCTGTGAATTGGATTATTCTACTTGCAGACATTGGCGATACATACTGATGAATCAAATGAAGCACGTTCTGCTAAAAATCAGTCATAAACCAGGATTGCCTAATAAAATTATTGAATCTATTAGCATTCTAGCACATAATTCTTTGTGTAAATAAGAAAAAAAGATAATTTGCTATTTGCCTGCAAAATTATCGTTCAAAAATCATACAGCAGAGCAACCCCCAGACACTCTTCATCTCTAGATCTTGTACAGAATTATACATTATAGCAATATATCGCAATTCAAGCCCCATGATAACATCTTAATTTTAAAATATAACAGTCTTTTTTAACTCATATCCACCCCTAACAAGACATATAACTAGTAAGACGCAAAGAGGCTATTATTTGTGATCCTACCTTAAAAAGATTAACAAAATGTCGGTTTACTTTACATTTAAGATTCTGTATATAAGTACAGCCAGGGAAACAAGTAGCAGACTAAAGGCATCCAAAGTCTAGCTGTTTGAGGAAAAAGAAAACTATTTAAGTAATTTGTTTTGGCACTAGGGGACCTTACCAGTGAAGTAGTGAGATCGTCTTGCAATTCGAAGTTGTCTTAGATATGCAAGTTTTCTGGGCACAAGTGCAAGGAAGTCATTAGGAAACATTCAATAAAAGTATTTGTTTTACAGCTACAGGGACAGGGGCTAAAGAGTAGTTGATAAAATGAGGCGTATTAGATTAGAAACTCTTTTATGGGCAGTATCCAAGATAATGATTTTAGTGGGAAATGCACCAGCCCATGTGTGTCAACATGACGCCATGAATGAGCAAGATTGGATTTGTAGAGGTAAATAATAATCTCAGGTGTGAGTAGGATTGTAGTCCGTGTGAAAGGAACCTTCTTTGCGACAACGTTTGCAATGTCCTCAATGTGTTTGTTCATTCTTACTGTGCGACCAAAATATGCATTATCTAGCGACAATCACAATTGTTTAAACACATACTTCTAGAAGAAGAATTCATATGATTATCAAAATAGATAAAACTGCTAGCGTATTTCAAAAAATGTGTCCTTATTATTACCTAGATATCTCTAGCTACTGTGCTAATCTTGAATAATATAATCTTGTCAAATTTGGTAAAGTTTATTTGAAACTTATTATATTTTCTATTTTTTCGCTTCTTTTCTGAGCACTGATAAGGGTCTTGATATAAGGTGGACAATACGCATTTTCTATTATTGAGTCGACTCTTTTTATGTGAGATATTATTCTATGAAAATGCCAATCGATGTAACCTCTTAATTCCTTCTTGTCGAATATGTTAAATTCGAAGATGTGTCCGGACTCTATGTGATCCAAATGCGTTGCTTTATTTCTTCCCGTAAAGACCTCAAAATTTGTAATTGTATTCCAATAATTGTGTAAGTGACAACTGAATTTATCACTCGGAATGCTGCCACATAGAACCGAATATATATATATATATATATATATATATATATATATATATATATTTATATATATATATAATGCATACATGTTAGCATTTATGAACATTAGACAGCATGATGAAAGTTCAATATATACTAAAGTCATTGTATAGACACTCGGTTATATACACCTGGGTACATGAACATTGAATATACACTGTTACACCTTCCAGCAATATAATATATAAGCGCTGATACGCCATAATTTTACTAAACCTCTACTGAAAAAACAAGAAAAACTTTAAATATATAAATAATATAATGTAATAACCCTCTCCTCCGTTAAAGGTGGAGAGGTTACATACATTTCCTTACATTGTTATTACTGAAAACTCATTGATACTATGAGCCATATATCAACCGATATAGGTATGTGGTCATTTATAGGCTGTTAACATAGCGTAGTATTTGTGTTAACTGGGGCAAGCAGGGGCAAGGATCGAACATTATTATTATTTTAATTGTAATAATTATTATTATTATTATTATTATTATTATTATTATTATTATTATTATTATTATTATTATTATTATGATTATTTGATTTGAGCTCGGAACAGAGATTATGATTAGAAGAATAAACAATTAAATTGGGGAATAAATGATTGACGTGGAATCGCAAAAGCAATGCGAAAATAGAAAATTGATGTAAACATTAGTTTGGGGTTGGATAAATAAATAACTAGATGGGGACATTAGGTTGGTTTGAGACACGTAATGAGGTGACGTAAGAGAACACGTGATGCAGTTAGTTTTTTTGAGAGCTTCAGGAGTTCAGGTTTGACCACCAGGGCAGACAGACTCTCTAGACAGGGGTGGACAAAAAGGTAGGGAGCTAACTGAAAGAATAGAAAATGCAGACGAAATGCAGATCCTGTGAAACCAATTTGAGACAATTGTAATAAATTTATATTATAAAAATATAAAGAGTTGGGTGGTGGTTTCACAAGTAAGAACATATTTCTTAATTGGACGTTGCTGATCGTTCTATAGTTATATAGGGAGATAGAAGAACTCTTCAAGAAAAAAGGTATGGATCATATATTCTTCTTCGTATATATGAACTGTAAAATATTCCCGTTCGATAGGGCCTGATACAACATGACTCAGTTTACACGTTAATATCATATCCTACTGGCTAAACAACATACATCCGATGTATATGCTTATTATCTGTCAGTTAAGAGAACAATATCTTACATCCACTAGATAACACATTCCAGGCGTTAATATACCATCTCTTCTAATATAATTACAGCATACAAAATGCTGTATCCTTATTTTAAACAAGTGTTAAATAACCGGAACTGAAATATTTAGGAAGTAGATATTAATGTTACTAAACTGCAATAACATAAAAATTATTGTTCTGCAAACTCCGCAAAAATAAATGGAGGTGTTTTTTCAATTGCAAGGTAAGTCTTTTCATAGAAATAAAAAATTATACAACGGTCATTAGTTTATCTTTCTTTTTGTCAAATCTGTGCCAGCGGTTACAAAGTCTCATAGTATTTTTTTTTTTTTTATTCTCAAATACTAATGTAATTTTCGCTCGCAGTTAAAATAAAAACCAAAATGAAGTATTTTATAACCACACTATTGCGCACGCTAGTAATTGCCCTCAGGCAGTGTCTTGTTATTTCTTACTTTAGATAAAATCGAACATGTCTTTTATGGATTATACCGGTTTTTTTGCACGAAACAGAGAATTTTGATTATCAAACCTGAACTTTATAAATATTGACGAGTCGTACAATTCAGAGAGAATAGTTGTCACCATATATAAGTAAACTACGAACGGAACACGGCTTACCAGGACATAAATCCCACTCAAAGATAATGGTGTAATTATATAGCTCGTAGAGCTTCGCAGCAATTTTTATAAATGGACAGAATAGCAGTTATTTACATTTAAAATAAAACAACAATACAACTATATAAGCAGTCAAGTAGATTTGCATCAAAAATAATTAAATGCCATTAAAATAGGAGATATATGAAATTAGTATAAACTTTATTGACAGCGAATTAAGATTTTCTAAAGTTGAAAAATCTATCAATTTCGAGTATATTTCTCGTAATCAATCGACTGTTTATTTAATAGTTTAAAAATGAAGGGTAATATCACCTGTTTAAGCATATTTCATGCAATTGAACATCAACAATAGTAACGATTTACATGTATACATTCGTTGGACAAAAGAACACGGCAAAAATATAAGTATTTCTTTTTCTAATAAAACACAAAACAAAACTCATAACAATGGACATATTTTCTTTCCAAGAAAATAAAGCCGGAATATTTATCGACTAAATCTTTTCAAGTACAATGTCAACAAATTTAATTCGATTCCTGCTGTTTATTAATTCTTGTTCGAAATCGAAGTGCCTTATGTTGTTAAGGGAAGTGTAAGACCGATATGTTAACAATAATATAAAATAGATTTGCAGTGCAATCTAAAATAAATAATAAACCAGATGAGACAAAACAAAACAAACAATGAATGCCGTCTCTGGATCTAAAATCCTCTAATTTTGCAAACAACCGATCAGATATATTTATAAATTTATACTGTAAAAGACATTAGAGAATACAACCGTTACATATTATCCAATAAATACTTTCGAATAGACTATTTGACAATCATATAAGCGAAAAAATTCAGTAAAGTAAATCCAATATTTTCTAGGAAATTATCTTTAACTTTTAATTTTTATCCATTATATATATATTTATTCAAACACACTCATACATACACACATACACGCACACGCGCGCACACACACACACACATATATATATAAATATATATATATATATATATATATATGTGCATATATATATGTATGGATGTATATATATATATATATATATATATATATACATCTATACATATTTAAACAGAAACACAAGCTGTAAGTCCCATTTCCAAAGGCAATGTCTAAATTAAAATAAAGTAGAAACTCCCTGCGGGTTTGGTCTTGTCAATAGTGAAACACATGACAGGAAAACCGATTCTGTATCCCTGAGTATTATTTCCATATTTTGATTATGGCATTTAATTATCATCATTGTTTTATATTCCCATGATAACACTTTGAAGACTGCAACATTTCATGGTAGAGCTCTTGTATTTGTAAGAACTTTTACTTTAATTTAATTTTGAAGCATCATTATATATATATATATATATATGTGTGTGTGTGTGTGTGTGTGTGTGTGTGTGTGTATTTATATATATATACATCAACGAAAACAATAGAAACTCCTGGTTTCTGGGAAATCTACAAAAATCTAGTAAATATGTTCCAGTAATGCGGTTGCTTACCCGTAAACCGAGAAGTCTAATATGTTTGCAATTGGTTTGTCTTAAATTCTACATTGGCCCCACTAAACAACTTCTTTCCTTGAGGAGAGAAACCACATTAGATGATTTGAACACCTCCTTCACAAGCGCATGATATCATTAAAAATAACACGCGAAAAAACTATGGACCTGACCTTATGCACTATTAATAATAATTTTCTGTTGAAGTTGCTCCAGTTTTCTTTACACTTTTCAACAAATGTGTTATCTTGCTTTTCTGACTACTGAAACACTGCTCCTGCAGTGTCAGATTTCAAGCATTCTGGCGAAAGGACGGGCCTATTAAATTCCTACGCCATTAGCATCCTTCCCCTATTTTCCAGAATATTTAAGTCCACACGTTATCAGGCTCCAGACCACCATCTTACAATTGATTATCTTCTGTCCGACTATCAATATAGGTTTAGGCAAGCCCGTCATACTGCAGATATGTAAATAAAATTTCTCTTAGCGTATATACTATGCATTGGAGTAAATAGGGGAATGGAGTGAAGTAGCCAAAGATATATATATAAGAATTTTGACAGGGTACGACACAAGGTTCTTCTCAGAAAAATCAGAACATATAATATTACTTGACGAATTCTTAACATATAAATTCCTTCTTAAATAAGAGTGTGGCCTGTCGTCGATAGACGTATATCAAAATAATAGTATCTAAATGCGGATGTAGATTAGGGGTCGATGCTGGGATCTTTATTATTCCTGATTTTCATAAATGACCTCTTACATTTGCTGAAGACAATTCGCTCTATAGAAGGCACGAGGGTAAAACTATATACATACCTAAGGCAATAGCGGAACCATAAAGGGAACTCCAGTCAAAACTAAGATCCTTTCCTTTTTTAATGACTCGATGCCTTCTCCACTTCAGATAGCTTTATCTGATAATAAGTTACCTGAATTTACTTCGTTACAACTCCTCAGATTAATGTTCACTGGGAACAGGATTTGGAAGGAATACATCAAGGGTATTTCCGCGGCTGCCTCAAGTAAGGTTGGCACTCTCTACCGTGCTAGAAAGTTATTAATGCCTGAACTATGTATGGAGTATTGCTGTCACAATGTAGCTGGTTGGTCTACTACTAGTCTCTCATTCTTGAACAGAATTCGAAAGAGAATCACCAACCTAATAAGTGCTGAACTATTAGCTTGTCCTCATTTTATCTCCCATCGGCGAATTATTCATACCTTTGCCTATTTAACAAGCATTTTAATTGCATAATTTCCGATTACCTACACACCCTGGTACACCTTCGACATAAATACCCCTAAAGAAATCCGACAAGCCGCAGAATCCCTTCCCTCCAAAGTAGAAATTCCCTGATGCCAGGAAAGCTTCTGCTCTGACAGCTGCTTCCCCAGAACTGCTAGACTTTGCATTCCCTTCCAGGATCCTGCTTCAACAATGTACTGACATGATATACTACAAATGTAATGTAAACAGACATATTGTTGCTCAACTGCCTACATAGTATGACTGCAATCATGTCCAGATCATCAAAACACCAAACTGGTACTGTGCGTTGTTTGCGTTTCACAGAAACAGATATTTAATGTCACGCACTAGAGCAGATTAAGGAGAAAATGTAAGGAGGGCAATCCCAGATATAAAATATGATACCAGTAGAGTGACCCCCTTCATTGGGTAATATAATACGAATTCAAACACCAAGCAAACAGGCAATATTAAATTAACACTCATAAATATAGGAATAAAATTATATAAAATTAAATGATAATTGGAAAAAAAACAAATAGGAATAAAAGGGAAAATTAAAACAAAAATAAATAATAAATAAATAAAAAATAAAAATACGAAAGTACTGGTTAAAACGAAAAACTATCTTTACATGACACCAAAAGATGGAGGAAGTTAGGAAGCATGGCTTTAGAAATCCTTTTATCCGAATACGATGCCCAGCATGTTAAAATGTACCTTTTGTAGTAAAAATCTAAAGGGTTTAAATCTGAAGAACTTGTGTGGGGACAGAATATTTTCATGGACACATAACTCGTAAAATTGCCAACTTATCAATAAAACAGCTGTAATAGAAAATCTCCAGGAAATAAAAAAAGGTTAAAAAATGTGAGTCTTTTAATTTTCAACAAAATACGCTCTGCTCCTATTAAATGGACACATTGAGCTTAAATCAAAATTTACGGTGACTGTTTTTACAATAACAATCTAGACCCGTTAAACGAAAACGGTATACATTGAAAGTAACGACATTTGAAAAAAACAGACCGTAAAAATTATACTCTGTATCACATCCAGGTACACGTTGGCATTGACTTTAAAGCCGACTTTGTAACATTTGAGGAATCATAAAATGGCCCTGAACTGAAACCACAATAAATACAATAACCGTGACTGGAAATTTTTTTCTTAATTCTGGGCACGTCCCTAATAATTGTGGCAATCCAGCGATAAATGTTTGGGGATGTTGGCATTAACTTTTATCATAACATGAGTTGCACACCAGCGTATTTATTCAGCACAGATATAATGCTCCTATCGTTCTTGGGATTTGTACAAAACTGACTAACTAGTACATGGTCTTAACAAAATAAAAAAAAAAGATTGCCATCAAAGGAAATGGAATTAAGTCGCTATTTATAAGGCGACATCTGCTACATTCATCCCTGTATTGGTGTTGCTACATCGCAGTGTGTTAGTCCAAAAATAACTAAGTTATCTCGTTAGACAATGTAAGAAATAAAAACTTTTTATTTTAAAAAAGCAGATATTCAAATGATAAAAAATACAGTACTTAAACATGGAAAATTTATAAGGTACGTAGTAACAATGAATGAACAAGAAGAAAGAGAGGAGAAATAAAGAAATAGAACATGAAATGAGAAAATATTGTTCAGCAAAAACACCCACGCAGAAACTGTCTTCTCTCCGATGCTGAGAAGACAAAGACACAAAAATAAACACATTGGCACGGTTAAAATCTTATTACAGGAAACATTAAGCAATAGGGTGGGAAATGAATCGGGTATTTTTTGGCAATATAACAATTCATTTTTTGCTTTAATTGCTCAATTTAATTTTCATTTAAGAAAATAAGTTTTAAATTCGAATTAATTGAAGGGAATATATGTAGTGCAATTTAAATAACAATACTGAAATCAATGTCTTTGAGTAGTTTGTATTGCCTATGGAGCTACAACAGAACGAAGTGTAGTAATACATCGTAATAATTAACTAAAAATTGTAACTATAACTTATACTTGTACGCTAAAGTGATAAGATAATCATAATTTCATACTAATTATATATTACATACTCATGGTTAATAAATAAATAAAAAGAGTGGAGAAATTAATAAAAGTCAAATTATACAATAAATACGTGAATATAAATAAAAAAACAAGTAAGTAATAATTGTAAATAAATAAATAATTCATATACAAAATTAATAAAAATCAAATCATACAACAAATACATGGATACATATAAAAACGGAGAAAATAAAGATAAATAAGCAATATTTGGTTAAACGACCTCCACCTGTAAGGCTATGTCAAGAGAATATTCTTTTCATTATTTGGACTCTCAAGTACATGCCCGTTTATATCTTATATGTTTTAGACAAGGTGATATGTTTCGCAATTGATTAATGTCTAACTGTGCCAGATATATAGTCGAGAGTCAAAAATATTAAAAGAATATTCTTTTGTAATAGCATTTTCTTATCAGTAATTAATCACTGCTGAAGACCTGTGTAAGAACTGTACAATGAAATACTCATAACAAAAACAACAAATCCGACATTAATAATCACTAGCAAGACCTGTGGAAATTCCACGGTGGAGTTTTCATATGAAATATATTAGTGTTGGCATTTTGTGGATGTTCAGCGTAAATGGATACACTCTGATATTATTGTAATTCTTTTGTTAAAACTGCAAAAGTATATATTTAAGCTACAAGGGACGCCCGGCATAGTCTAGTCGTAAAATATGCTTAAATATGATATATTAATTTATGCAGATTCGTATATATTGCTATCATAGTCAATTTTCGATCCATTCTTACATATTATAAAATTATGTTTTTAAGAATAAAAATGTACTAATAAGGCTTGGTGGATAAGCCTGAATCGAAACCGAAACCAAAACTTATGAAAAAAAATGTATGTATTATATGAATTGATTTCTCTCGGCTATAATCAAAACCGAAAGAAAAAAAGATCAATAATTCTTAGTAAAATTATTTATTACAATAAATGGAAAGGCATAATAATTAAACGACATCCATTCGAAAGAAAAAATAAATAAATGTGATACATAAATTAACGCAAACGCCGTATCATATACATATATAGATTAAAATAGTTTATGTACGAAAAACGGTTTTTCATGAAAATGTTTAATTCAATCAATGTTGTAATAAAAATAATGTAGAAAAAAGAAACCGTCATTTAATATATATATATATATATATATATATATATATATATATATATATATATTAGATTTAATATTTTTATTAAAAATATTTTATGTGCAGCACCAGTTTCGTTTCGCTAATAACGTGTCGGTAAGTTCGAGGTTTCATAAAATATATGCATGTTGGCTTTTGTAAAAGTAGGAAAATGTGTTAATTAAAGAAGGCATCAGCGTCTCTTTCTCTCTCTCTCTCTCAATAAACATTTGCAAAAAATGAATAATTAAAAATATAAATTACTGCTCAGTTTTTGTCCCCGCCGGCCGAAAGATTTGTGTTATCGTTTTTTTTTTTTTTACAGAATAACTTAACATCAATTATTTCTAAACAACTTTTGAAAGATGAATCCCTAAATTTTATAGAATTAAAAACACATGTAGCGGTGAAAATTAAAATATTTTATGTACTAAATACAGATTTCATAAACTATTTTTGTTAAAACAATGTTGTAATAAAAATAATTTATTTAGAAAAAGGAATTGCCATTTAATATATATACACATATATACATACATGCACACATATATATATGTGTGTGTGTGTGTGTTTATATATATATATATATACTAGATTTAATGTTTTTATAAAAATATTTTGTGTAAAAAACTAGTTTCGATTCACTAATAATGTATCGTAAAGTTCAAGGTTTCATAACAGATATGCATATTGGCTTGTTTACATGTAATAGCAATTAGTAGTAGTAACAATACTATTTTATTTAACGAAGATACCATCGCCTCTCTCTCGCTCTCGCTCTCTCTCTCTCTCTCTCACTGTCTATCTCCCTCTCTGTGTATCTCTTAATAAACAAATGTAAAAAAATAAACAATGTAAAAACAAATAACTGCTCATTTTTCCCCGCCGGCCGAGAGATTTGTGTTATCGTTTATTAATTACAGAATGTGTTACAAACAAGTATTTCTTAACAACTTTTGAAAGATAACACCCTAAATTTTATAGAATTATAAACAAATGTAGCGTTGGGAACACGCTAATCGAATGCCGCATAGCACGTTCATAAATGTGTATTCTGTAATTAATATATATTCTTGAATTCAATCTAAACCAATAAAATTTGCGGAAAAGCGGTACACAAAAATAACACCGACGCTATCGGATTTATATATAGATAATAATAAAAAGAATTAGAAGGAGGAGAAAAATAGTTTCATTATTATTATTATTATTATTATTATTATTATTATTATTTTCATTATTATTATTATTATAAATATTAATCTTCTTATTATTATTATTTTTATTATTATTATTGTTATTATTATTATAAATATTATTATTATTATTATTATAAATATTATTATTATTATTATTTTTATTATTATTATTATTATTATAAATATTATTATTATTATTATTATTATAAATATTATTATTATTATAAATATTATTATTATTATTATTTATTATTATAAATATTATTATTATTATTATTATTATCATTATTATTATTATCATTATCATTATCATCATTATTATTATTATTATTATTATTATTATTATTGGCTCACATGGAGCTTTCACACAAGTAATCAGAAATCTGATCGGAAACTTGCGGTGTTCTCGGGAAGCTGAGTGACAACAAGTCTCCTAAGACGTCCAGATATCTACACGTCTTTCGATAGGAGTTGCAAATAAATTTCCGTCATCGTAACAGCACCTTACTATTGATTTCTCTCTGGCAACTGCCATGGGTCTATACTGGAATGTGTGTGACACTACCCCCCCAAGATCCCAGTTCTCTTCACACTTGCCCAACGGAGGTCAGGTGAACGCTCTCTCATTGGTCTTTCCATTGGTATCACTTTTTTTAGGGGGGATAGTGATGAAACAATGGGAGGGGATGCGTGATAGGTGTTTAGAACTTGTGGATTTGCAGCTTCAGTGTTCCCCATTCCCTGTAACGCGTCTTTATTTTATTGTATACTTGTATTATTCTCCGCATTCAAGGGTTTACCTTTATATTTCAGCTGTTTTAATTTTCGTTAACCGTTGTATTTTGACAGCGTTTCCTCTTATTTCAATTTCGCCTATTCTTTTTTCAAAGTTGTTCGTAATTTTTCCTAGTGCTTCTACTATTATAAGTATTTTTTTTTATTTTCTTCATCACCAAATCCCGTTAAACTCTCTGGTTAGCTCTGTGTATTTGCTCCGTTTCTCTTTTTCTTCCATATTTACTCTGTGCTCAGCTAGAACAGCAAAATCTACGATTCGACAGGGTTTTTCTGACTTGTTAATTATTACAACATCTTGTATTCTTGCTTGAATGGGTTTTTCCGTCTGCATGTCTATGTCCCATAAGATATTGTAGTTCTCATTTTCGAGTATTTGGGGGGATTTACGTACAAAATTCATTCGACGACAAGAAAGTCAGATATATCTATTTTAAATCTGATATATTCAGGATCCTTTAAAGCACACTTGGAATTATTTTGCATCAAGTGTTTTAAAATATTCATTGTATATTTCTCATTTATATGATCGATTTTTACAGTTGCAATTTTTAAAAAGTGAGTTGCTTGGCATGACATTGTGTACCTGTCACTTATAGCATTAGCCAGAAAATAATAGCTGCGTCTATTTGATATGATATGTTTATTTAAAAGCCATATATTTAAAGCATGATTATGGACACAGAAATAATAAATTCAATAAGTTTTGTTTATTTTCAACCGTGTTTCTTAACAGAGTATCCTTACGAATCATTATTTTTCTAATTCTTTTTAAGCAGTAAGTTCATATATAAAATAGAAATGAATTAGTTCAAGTTATAAAAAATATACTTTTCTCGTTAACTTCAGTTGTTTATGTCGAGAAAGACGTAATCTGAAATAATCGAATAAAGGATCACACGGAAATATAAGATATGTAACCGAATAGACATTTCTAATGTAAGATATAAGAAATTACGCGATATCAGCTACGAGAAATCTATAAGGAAATCCGTCAAGGAGGAAATGAATTGGCTTGTCAAATTAGGAGTTCGGCTTTGCTTTACTATTTTCTATTTCATTGACTTTTTGTGATTCTCATGAGATGAATTTATGGTTTCATAAAATGGTTGGATTAGAAGCAACTTCGCCGAACATATGCTGGTACATTTACACACACACGTACACGTATATATATATATATATATATATATATATATATATATATATATATATAAATAAAATATTTATATATATATATATATATAAAATATTTATATATATAAATAAAATATTTATATATATATATAAATAAAATATTTATATATATATATATAATATTTATATATATATAAAATATTTATATATATATAAAATATTTATATATTTATATATATATATAAAATATATATGTATATATATATATATATATATATATATATATATATATATATATATATATAAATAATACGATGTTCATATTTTCCAGACCTGACGAAAACACATTTGAAAGAGGTTTTATCGACATTGTTCAATATGGGAGTACGGCAAGATATTATTATTTTACATAACCATGTGTATGTCCCCACATGAATGAGTACGTTGTTGCAATGTCCTTCTTGCGTACCACTCTCGGCAAACATTTTCTATACTTCGATACAAGGTTGTGGCACATATTTGGATGAATTTTAGACAATTCCTCCACACAATTTTTTTCCAAACATAAAAAGACAAAAGTCTACATTAGTTTTATATGCGCTGTAATCACATTGTAAATATTAAAATAATGTAAAAATGAAATATTAATTATGTTGAGAGTGAATGGAAATGTGAATTATGTTGAGGGTGATATAGAAATGTTAAATATGTTGAGGATAAAATAGAAATGTGAACTATGTTGAGCGTGCAATATAACTGTGAAATATATTGAGAGTTAAATAGAAATGCGAAATATATTGAGAGTGAAACAGAAATGTGAAATATGTTGAGGGTAACCAGAAAAGTTAAATATGTTGAGAGATAAATAGAAATACGAAATATGTTGAGGGTGACATAGAAATGTGACATATGTTGAGAGCGAAAAAGAAAAGTGAAAAAGGATGTTAATTTTGATAGTAAATTTTAAAATATTGCAATAATATAAAAATTGTGAGATCATCAACTTCGCATATAGAAACTAAAATCATTATAACCGTGATAGGAGAAATAGAAGTGATTTTTATTTTAATTATATTTATGAGTTATAAAGGACCATCCTATTATTTTCTGCAATGAGAAAATTCTAACGAACTGTAAGTTATGAAGTCAAACGGATAAGTATGGATCGATATAAATGTAATTTAAATAGGCAGTTAAAGAAAACGGAGTTCGAAATTACACTGAACTATTTATAAATGAGATATTGCGAGAAGTATAAGAGTAAAATTAAAGACAACAAAGTTATTAAGAATAACGTCAAAATATTAAAATTTTAAAGCATGAAATTTCAGCAAATTAAAAATTGATAGAAAATTAAGAAAATAGAGGTATCTCAGTTAAAACTTAAAAGTGTGTCAAATGATAATGGAGATAGAGATAAAAAATAAAATAAAAGATATAGATACTAGTAAAAATATGAAAGAAAGATTTAGAATTAAACTTTTAGAAATAACCGGTATGGCAAAAGGTTTATTTTAATTAATAGTATTTACACTAACCAGTCAATAAAATTGTCTTCTTAGGGCATAACACATTAAGCGGGTTTAATTGATGGATCAAAATACGAAAATTAATTTCATATAAAACTATGCTGGATTGAGAAACATGTAATTGGGTAGAATTTAATTTAAAATGTAGAAATACGAAACTAAGGTGATTACAAAACTGCAAGGCTCTCGAAGAAATACAAAAAATAAAAAAGTAAATATAAAAGAGGTAGAGAGTATGGTCAACTGCTTGATCTCTTAAAATAGAGATTATCAGTGTATTTACATTTGCATAAAAAGAAGGTATTTTAGAATATGTTGGATGATATAGTAGTTAACGTTGTTCAAAAAGGTATGGAACAGCAGTAATGCCGGAGAAAATACAAAATATGATCCTCTTATTTTGCATTTTGTTTTATTAATTTTGGTGAAAATATTAAATGTATATATATACATACATCAGAATATATATATATTTTACATTTGGCCCTCGGTGGGGATCTTCCTTTGCATCATAAATTAATAGGCAAACCTTTGAAAATAGACTTATTTTATAACACTGCTATTTAATTTCGAATAGATGCATATACGCGTGCAGATATTCCGATATGTATCATGAAAATAAAAACAGATCTCTGATGTTCTGATATATATATATATATATATATATATATATATATATATGTGTGTGTGTGTGTGTGTATTGGGATGTGCACATGTGTATGTCTCTGCTTTAAATAATCGAAATTAAGCGACCATACTGAAATGGGAGACACTTGTTTAGGAATATTAGTATGTATCTACACTTAGGCTTGCCTATGTTTCTCGATTTTCTTAGATTTCTCCTTGCCAAGTATATAAATTATTTGGTATTGGGAAACCTTTACATCAATACATCACATAATACAGTAGTTTTGAATATTTTTCCAATCTTAAAGACAATCATAAAATATAAGTTTTACAGATTTAATTATATGATAGATATTATAGAGAAGAGTGTGTTTTATGGGATACAAAATATTCTTTTAACCATAAGCATGAGTATAAGCCATTAACATTATTAGGTTTTTTGTTCAATTTTTCTGTACCGATATTGAATATCCACTTTTTTTTTGAAAAATATCAACCATATATATTCAAAGTTGTGTTTATCTGTGCTGCGTATTTCTTTAGGTGTTAGCGTACATTCATGTCTATTAATACATTATGAACTATTTCTGCAGGAAACCGGCAGTAGATTGGAAATTGTTTCCTGTTACTGTCTCATATCGTGCTGCGTGAAGTGTAATATTAGCTCTAAGAAATGACAGCGAGAATAGATATTTTACATTTGGCCCTCGGTGGGGATCTTCTTTTGCATCATAAATTAATAGGCAAACCTTTGAAAATAGACTTATTTTTATAACACTGCTATTTAATTTCGAATAGATGCATATACGCGTGCAGATATTCCGATATGTATCATGAAAATAAAAACAGATCTCTGATGTTCTGATTGCGAGGTTTGTAACATTGGAATCTGACAGGCAATCGTCCCCATGTGTTCCTATATCGTAGCGGCTGGTTTTAAGTATACATCAATTGCATAAATACCAGCTGCATTTGTTCAGGTGTGTTTGTATGCCAAAGGAAATCATTACAAGATAAACACACACTCATTGGTATATTTTGTAAGTTTTTCCAGTGATGAAATAGAGCAAAAACTTAGAAAACAACTAATATTATTGCACCCGACATATTTGCAATATTTACTCAGCAGGGACACCTGATTTTCTGCAATTGTGTGTTCTTCTTAAAAAAATAGAATCCCCTAGTTTTTTTTAAAAAATTACGTTCTTTGTGGAATATATACGTATATATATATATATATATATATATATATATATATATATATATATATATATATATATATATATATATATACAGAGAGAGAGAGAGAGAGAGAGAGAGAGAGAGAGAAGTAATGGACCTGAGTGCCCATTAAGATAGATAGGCGAATAAGAATCGATAAGGATAGAGGAGTTTTAAAAGAGACATTTGACACATGTTTAGTAGCCGCATAGGCTTAAAGTATCGATTGTATTCAATTATGTTACAGACCAGCTTTGAATAAATATTCTGTTAGTCTAATAAAAATGTTCAACATATTAATTATGGAATATATCCATACATACATTATATATATATATATATATATATATATATATATATATATATATATATATATATAGAACGTGTCTATTAAGATGGAAAGGCCACTAAAACTCGATAAAGATGAAGTTTTAGTAGACACATTTTACAGGGTGTGAGCACTGTACAAGTGGTGGACGGATGTTTGTTTAAATAGATATTTGGACGGATTATTTACGGGCATCGCTTCCGTGGTCGAGTGGTAGAATTGCCGACTGTCAACACAACGGTTCTAGGTTCGATCCTTAGTATGGAAGAGGTGCTATTCCAGCGGCACCGATGTGTTGTGATACCACGAAACAGAGACTATATATATAAATATATAAATATATATATATATATATATATATATATATATAGACGCTCACTTTGATTACCTATATATATATATATATATATAGGTAATCAAAGTGAGTGTCTATTAAGATGAATAGGCAGATAAAATCGTTAAGGGAGTAGGAGTTTTAGAAACCCCATTTTTCATAATATCAACTTGGGCGGCGAGTATATATATATATATATATATATATATATATATATATATTTATATATTACTATTCCCTTTTTGTGTTCATAATTCATCAGATACTTCTTTCCAATTTACAGTATTTGTTATTTAATTACCATGGGAAATCGCTTATAGAACTATATCATGATTGTATAGTTTGTTTGGTTTCTCTGTATAGAATTTTGTTAGTACATAGAGTTTAATATATGTTCTACTAGATTTGAATGTGCTAATAGGTCCCAACGAAGGTTTTATAATATTTACATTTTTATCAATTCCAAAAAATATAAAGTAACTTATTTTTGGTTAAAATGAACATAGAGTAATTGCTTAGATAGAAATCGAAAAAAGAGGATGGCGAGCTATTTCTGAAATTAATGTTTAGGTATGTTTTAAGTATTTATAGTATTCAATTATATTGCAGATCAGTTAAGAATAAATATTCTGTTAATTTTATGAAACTGTTCAACATATTAATTATGTATGTATAATTCCGTTAATCACACAGAAACACATAACATAATGATGTGACATTAATACAGAAATTTATGAATAAAATATATATTTTAACTCGATAAAAACTGGTCGAAGTTATTGCTAAACACTCTTCTACTTTTCTGTGATATATTTCACCACGTCTGAGGAAGTATTTCTAGCCCAGGCTTATCTTAATTAATATCGCGAATACTATATGCATGAGTGTAAACAACTGACACTTGTAAGGCTCAATGTCGCTTAAATTTCGTTGAGAAAACTAATAAGCTTGGACAATAAGTACGGTTTGTAGCATTCAAGGAATCACACAATATAAATAGTAGAAATGAATGTGCTTCCTAAAAACAGAGTAGTTATTTTGAATTCTTTTAGATGAGGATTGATAATTTGAAGTTTTCGTATTATTCGGATTGATGCTTTAATCTTGATTGAGATTTTCACATCGTTTCGATAGTTTGCAGGTGGATGTTTTCAAAGTATGTAATATTTTTGTAAAACTCCCAAATTTGCATTGATTTTCGAACTAAACCTTTTTTTAATTACGTAGACTCGCATGGGATTTTTCCTTCAGTCATTACTGGACAGAAATTCTACGTGATTCGTAATTGTATATTTCGTGTCACCCACGTTGAGGATTGAACCTTAAACCTTAAGAAGAGAGTAATTTTTAACTGAACTTTATAAGCGTTTTCAATTAAGCCCCCTTGCAACAAAAACCCTATTATCTGACTCCTTGGGCGAAGGAATATTAGTATTTTTTTACATATGTAGGGGTGGATTATATTATAAACCACATACCACACGTACACACGTGTTCCATTGTATTAGAAAAAAAAACGCATGTGTCGAAACATTATATATTTGTGAAATGGTTGCAGACGAATAATCGTATTAGTCATGTGGACAAAATATTTTAGCTCACCAGTGTATATGAATTTCATCCCGCTGTGTAAATTGCATTTAAAACGCATTTTAGAGATTTTTACCTTTAGAGTATAAATCACGCACACTTTTTTTTCTTTTAAGTTGAGAGATAATTATCGTGAACTCAGTGGGGAAAGTATTCGAACACCACAAAAGTGTGTGTGTTAATCTATTCGAGCACACGCACGTATGTACATTCGTGGAACAGAACTGAAATTATCTTAGATGTAGAGATAGAAAGAAATAGTGAGAAAGGAAAGGACGAATAAAAAGAAGTGATACTGTATTAATACACAGCGAAACAACGTGCGAGATATTAATGGAATGAAATATAGCAAGAAAACATTCATGTACAAATGTTACGATAGAGAAAATATGATAGAGAGGAAGACAGATAAATAGAAAGAGTGATTATAAATCGAACCAAACCACAGCGACTTTATGTACGGTATGTGTCCGAGAAAGTAAGACTATTTAAATAGAAGTAAAAAATAATAATAGAAAGATGCATGTTAGATTAAAAGAAAGCATAAGACAGATGGAATAGGAAATATGGAATGAAAGAAAAATAAAATAGAGGAATTACAAATTAAAGAAAACCTAAAAATTGCACAGATAACTAGAATGTAAGGGATATCGTAAAACAATCAGGAGAAATAAATATACCATGAATTAAAAACGTAGCAATAAAAACCTAAAAAAAAAATAATATGGTAAAACTAAAGTATGTTATAAATATTAAAAAAAAATAATATTTATAAAGTTATCTCAGCCGGATATAAAGCTCGATAAAACCAAATAGGAGACAGAGCTTATGATACGAGCAAACAGTTAATAAAACATGTTAACATACACTTTGAAAAAGTGTTAAAAACGTATTTAATCTGAAAAGGAAACACTTGATAAATGGATAGTCCTTAATCCGCGGAGGTTCGAAGAGATACTTTCAAAACTCCGCGGATTAAGGACTATCCACTTATCAAATGTTTCCTTTTCAGATTAAATATGTTTAAAACTCTTTTTCGAAGTGTTTTTAACATGTTTATTAACTGTTTGCTCGTATATATATATATATATATATATATATATATATATATATGTGGTTGTGTGTATGAGCGTGTGTGTCTATAACTGTAATATATATATATATATATATATATATATATATATATATATATAAATGTGATATATATATAAGCGTGGTAAATATATACATACATTCTTTATGTAACTGTGCAAATTGATGCGTACGTATTATACACACACAAATATATATATATATATTTGTTTATTTATTTATACATATGTGTATATATATGCGTGTGTTTGTGCGTGTGTTTGTATGTAGAGCAGCTTTATCCTAGATGTTTGCCCTATTAGAACACTCAAACGCTGTTCCTAGACTATCGCTATTTCTGATACACTCTCCTTGTGGCTATCATGTACTGTGTACTGTTTTTTTTCTCCCTCAGATTACCGACTCATCTGCTCGCTTTGACACCGGACTTTGGACTCAAATGTTACGTCGCTCTGTGATGATATTTTTTATATTCCCGTTATTTCCATTGGTGTATTAAATATATGCATTGTCTATTGTTTCACTCTTTAACTGATATCTTCCTAAATATATCTCGGTCGTCTTCTGCATTCTGTAAGACATTTGGTGGGAATACCGAATTCTTAACATTTTGATCCATTTTACGTGTGTGCAACCCATTGAACATTTTCTTCCTGGCGTTTCCAGCGGATATCTAACAATCTAATTTTAGAGTGTTTTGTCATGTTCAGATTTGACACTAAATCTCGAGATAATATGCTGCTTTTTAAGAAGTACACACTCTTACACCTGCACACATCTTGGGAATCAGAGACAGATGTTCAGTAGCTACACACAATAAAAATCTTCATAATTATAACATCAATTAAGAAATGATCTCTTCAGAAAACTAAGCATTTCATTACACATGTCCATATCTGAATGTAGACTAATAAGTAATAGGCACATTTTAATTATCTTATTTATATATATATTTTTTTATTTCAACGAAACAATACAATAAAAAGTAGATATTAAATCTAGAAGCAGGAGCAGAGCGAACGTTTAAAAGTTAAGATAACCTGCGCTTGGTTTTTGTGAGGTCAAAAATTTTATTTTTATAATCTTTCACAGTTTTTTTATACGGCAAATTCTATAAAAATGCATATTAAAATGATTCAATGGGATCATTCTATTCAACTACAGATTAAAACTTGTCGGATTACACACACTCCCACACACAAGTATGTATGTATATATATATATATATATATATATATATATATATATATATATGTATATATGTATATATATATATATATATACATATATATATATATTCCTATAAGTTTGAGGCTGTGGCACACATCAAGGCCCCCCTGAATACAACCGTACTCCATTTTGCCAATTAGTTGTCAAAGACAATCGTTAATAAATTCACTTCATAGAAGTCTTTGAAAAGGTCATTGTTTAAAAAAAAAAACTGGTTTACTGATTGAAGGATAGTACTTTATAGTTTAAAATTGAAGAGAGACCCATTTCATGTTTCTATTTTACACACACGCCCACATACATCATCAGAATCCGGATAGAGGATATAACATGGTCTTACGACAATGGTTTTATGATAATTGGAAGTACAAGTAGCTTTAAGTGCAATAAATAGATTAGCGCCTAAATGAAAAGGAAATTGTAACATAAAAAAGTGAGCAGATGTTAGTGAATTGTTGATTTTCATAATAGTTTATACAGGAACGTTCACATAACATATACAAATATTATGTTTATATATACATATATATATACATACATACATGCGTGCAATATATATACATTTACGTATGCGTCTACACACATTGATACAAAAATTAACAGAAAAAAACTCAGACATTGATATGAACAAGTACACACATGCAGAAATTAAATTATAGAAATAGATTCATGAACATAGCAATACAATCTCACCACAGTATTCTGATTAAAGAAAAAAAGTTATCTATTAAACTCTAAAAAACTGTAAAGACAACGCAAC
Organism: Euprymna scolopes; assembly: GCF_053919585.1. NCBI lineage: Eukaryota > Metazoa > Mollusca > Cephalopoda > Sepiida > Sepiolidae > Euprymna > Euprymna scolopes. The sequence continues at coordinate 4,106,895 of NC_136506.1, forward strand.
GTTTAATGTTTAATTAAATATACGAATTAAAAAAAATATCAGAAACAGTTTGAAAAGTGAGGAATATAGAGATAAAATAACGTGCATAACAAAAATATATTTATATTTAATAGTAAGGATTGAAAATCAAAACAATTTGTATGCAAACTGACAAATTTAAAGGGTTTTCAGTAGTTTGAAGTTTGTTTAAATTACGTAACAACGGAATTATGTAAATAAAGATAATTACAAAATATTAAGCGTATTATAAGTGTTATCCTCAGATTTTAAAGAAACGGTTGTCATTACAAAAAGAGGGTGTGCATATGACCATTCAACATAAAATTATATGCGAGTGGCATTGGCATTGGGTGAATGGATAGCAACGCATGGGATTGTTGAAAACCACGCATTATTGTGGATATTTGTATCTTAAATAAGTCTGAGTTAAAAAGCTAGGATTAAGGGCGTGAGAAAAAAGAATTTAATAATACAAGAAACGTATAGTGTACATAAGAGAAGCCTTAAAAGTGGTAATTAACTAATACCGATCTATCTAACCGTCCATCTATCTATCTATCCATTAATCTATCTATGTATTAATCTGCTATCTATCTTTCTATCTATCTATCTATCAATCTGTCTATCTATCTATCTATCCATCAATCTAGAAATAAGTGGACGAGACTAGTGATCCTGATAAAATAAGTAATATTACGAATTATTTATCGTTTAGAGAAATAAATTGGCCACTTAAATGTTTCCAAAAACGCTTTTTACTTTATTATCATTTCAATTAATGAATTTATTTGCCCTTAAATAAAAATCGTGGTTTACAGAAAAGAAGAAATTCAAAACTGTTTATCTTGTCTAAGCTAAAACTTATATATATCGAATTAATAAAAAAAGCAAATATAATGATCTAGTTTATATAATATAGTATTACATTTAAAACTGACACCTAAGAGCTAATATCACTTTTCGTATTGGTTATTCGTATTATTTGGATTCATCGGACTAAAGTTCTTATCTTGAGGGTGGTTTTAACAACGTTTCGCTCGATTTAACATCCGACTTCTTCAGGTGTATCTTTGCAAACTCGGGAATGTTTCTGTTCATCTCAGGAATTTGAATGGAATTTCGAGCGGAGCTCTTTATTAAATTAACGGGAATAGCGTGCCCTTTTTCCGTCAGCCATTACTGTAGAGATGTCCTAACTACTTTTCAATTGTATTTTAGGTCGCCCACACCGAGGATTGAACCTTCAAGCTTCAGCACTACCCCGTGGCGCTGTAGTTAGAATACTTGGAAAAATCCATTGTAAAAAGTGATATTCTCCTGAAGGCTGAAGTTTCAACTCAAGTTTTCCTCAATGGTTGTATATCTAAGAACATATGATAAAATACGGATGTACCTCATGGCTCAATGCTTTGGCGTTTAGTATTTCTAATATTTATAAATGACACCTTGTAAAGTTGTCTCTGTACTTGGATATATTTTATGATTGCATCACACTCTGTCAAAGACACTAGGGAAAAACGAGTGAACACAAATCAAAACCAGTGTCAGAAACAATAGAGGAAGACCTCCAATTTGTAGTTGATTGGGACAAAAATGAATGGTCTGATTCACTGCTGTAAAAACTAAGCTTTCCTTCTGTAATAACTAGTGTCGCGCCCGATATTGCCTGGGGGTTCGGAAAACAGTGTTAGTAAGCAGATAGGCTCGAACCCGTGACACTAAGGCGGAAAAGAAAGTGAAAGATAGCTGAGGTTTTACCGCCACGCGATGAGGTGAGAGGAAGTTAAATAGCGTTGAATTTTAATAATTAAAAAATTGACTTGCAGAGATTACTTATAGTAGGCGCAGAACTGAACGTCTGGCTTGTGGCCAGACATGTTTCTCGCTGTATTTGTTACACATGTTGTTTGGGAAAACCAGCCCCTCTAAAAAGGTGGAACTCTCAAATGAATATAAATTGTCGGATGTGACGTGTATGTTCAAAGCTAATTCTTTCAAGACGTGTCTGGCAGGAAAGCCAGGCGACCTACTTCGCTTCGATTAGTTTTGCTTTATTTATACGAAAATGACCAACAGACACGCGAAAGGACGGAATAGAGAAGAGTTTATAGAAGTCGATATAAAGATGACGTGCATTCGCAAATTGTAGATATTATGATCTAGAGAGTATATTAAAAGTTAAAAGTAGTAACCCTCTCATGACCCCCTCCCCGAAAAAAGCCTTTTTTTGACATAAAAAAACTTGCGCGACACTTTTGCCTTTTATATATGAAGATTACAAGACATTTACTAAACCGACAAAGGTACAACCACTAATACATTATCTTAAAGTAGTTTATTCAAACTCCTCATCCTAACGTTTACAGGGAACATGGGTTGGAAGATACATCGAGGGCATTGCCCCATGTGCTGAGAGGAAATTGGGATCTCTTATCCGTGGCAGAAAGTTAGTTACGCCTCTACAAATCCGTGGAAGAAAGTTAGTTACACCTCTATAAATCAACTATTCCACTATATGTTGGTGCACTTTCTTCTTGTCTCTCACGCATGGACACCATTCTAAAGAGATTTGCTAAACTAATTGATCCTTAACTATCAGCTGGACTTCGGGCTCTGTCCAATCGTCCAAATGTTGCATCCCCCTGCCTCTATTAGAAATATTTTAATGGTAGATTCTCCGAGGAACTAAACGTTTTTGTACCCCACCAACAAATTAGACAAGCAGTAAAGCCTCACCCCTACACAGTACAGATCGCCAGATGCACGAACGCCTTTTAATCAAATAGTTTCTTCCCAGAATTGTAAGACTTTGGAATTCACTTCAGCGTTCATGTTACCCATACTGTACTGAGATGCAGAATTTCGCGTGTCATGTGAATCGACCTTTTTTCTGCTATACTCTCTAAATAGTGTCCCTGAAATTATGACCCTGATCAGATAGGAGCCATTTAGCTCAAAGTGCGGCAAGTCCTTCTGTTGGGGTGTAAAGGCAGTAAAAAAGAAAATTTACCACTTCTAAGGAGAAAATGTAGGATATGTGTTGCTTCAGGAGTAGTAGGTATTTGATAAAATTATGTAGTGATCAATCAAGCAAAGTGTACAATTGTGCATAGAACGTATTTTGATGATTAACTATTCTAATTAAATTTTCTAAGCAATCACGGGACACCTTTATGTTTATAACTTATCGTGCCGTCTTATATACCAAGGTGTTACTTATTTGTGCTTGACCCACTTCAAGGCATTAGTAGAGGGAGATAAAAAGATAAGACTATGATTGTATTATGTTTGGTTTCGTTTTTCGAACAGTTTAGTTTTAATGAATTCAATTTTTTAATAAACATCTAATAGCGTAGTTATTCTGAAGGAATATAGTTATGCACACCATAATATAATTAGACCCCCCACCTTAGTGTTACAGTATTAAGTGGCATTTACTTGTACAGTGTGTGTTTCAAATCTTTTAACAAAATACAACGCACTTCACATCTCATCAGGTGAAATAAAGTATAAACATAGATTCTCAAACTCAGCACAAATGAATTAGTAACAGATTCTATTAATAGTGCAAGTATCCTTCCGGCTTATTTTGCTATTCTTATTCTTTTCATAACATAAGGAACTCTAGTTCGCATATTATTTATTTATGTTTTAATTTAAGGTATGTTAATTTTACTTTAAAATCTACAAGTCATGGGTAGCACATTTCTAAATGTAAATGCCTTTAGTGCATTTTTATATAGACTAGTTATAACAAAGGTTGATTTAATTAACTCCTTATGTCTGTATAAAAATAACATACAGCCAAAACATATATAAATTGCTTTGTCTTCAAATGAAATGTTAACCTCAATCACTTGGTGAATTTCTTTTGTACATCTGTTTCATCAATAAAGCCCGGGGGCATAGCCAGGTTCTGTTTGATAATTCTTTGTATAAGTGTTCACATATATTTTAAATTTTTAGCAGTTTTCTTGCCTACATTAAACATTTGAACTACAGCAATACCTACGCAAAGACATACCCGCACACACATTCAGGCACACACACACACGCCCACACACATACACACACACACACACACATATATATATATATATATATATATAATACAGAGAAAGGTGTATATGGGTTCAATAATCGTACTCTTTATTATCAATTAAACTATCTGTCTATCTCTCTCGATATATATATATATACATATAGATAGATAGATAGATAGATAGATATAGATATAGATATAGATAAAAATACATGGTCGTGGTACTGTTTTGGACAATAAAGTATGTCTTACTCAGAAGAAATTCGGATCGGAATTGAAGAGATGAGGTACTTCTAATTCTTTTGAACAATAGCACATGTTAAAATTTTGAAGGGGAGGGGGCGGTGTTATGTGACAGACATTTGAAGTGAAGACAGAAAAAAGGAAACGATGGGAAAATAAAGGAGAGAAGGAGAGAAAAGGAGGACAAAATCAATGTAATCAATATTGGCAATATAAGTAAGAATAGGAAAGAATAAACAGAAAATCATGACACACATGAGGGTAAACGTAAATTAATAATTTATAGATGGAGGTAGGGAGAGTAAAATTCCAGTCTATCAATTTAATATTCATCGGTATCATTCCCGATATAAATTTCGAAACATTCTGTTTTTCTAGCTCTAACAAAAATTAAACATCACTCGTTCAAGTTAGCATTTTCTTACAGTGATTTATACAACATTGCTATTTATGGCATACAAGTATACGCTGTTATGATCCTGGGATAATGCATAGACGTAATGTGCGCAAATCCTTAAGATTTCATGCTAAGTAATTAAAGTACACAATTTTAAAGCCAAGTTTATTATAATATGGCCAGTTTATCTCGTGGAATCTTATCAAATTCCCCGTCTTCTATTATATACTCAGATATATGCGGTTTAAAACTTTATATTTGATAAAGTAACCTCCTAATAACCTTACCTACACGGATAATCATATTGCCAGACTATATAAGAAAGTCAACAGGTAACAATACGTATGTATATTGACTGTAATGTATAAAAGTGAACAGGCTTTATCTTTTTGACATAGCATTCATTGTTAAAATAGAAAAAGCGCACGCGGCTCCGGCCACTTTTGTGATATTAAGAGCGTGATTAAAGATGGGAATGAATTAATACTGTATTTAGTTTTGATTTTAATGATTTAAAATAATGTCTAAGAATCTGAAAGCAAAGTAATTGTGATTTGTTGAAGTCAGGTAGGGTATACTATTGTTATAACAAAACTATATAATAACACATTATGTTATAAATAATAAACGAATCATGTTTCGTTGGGTTTTTCTAAAGTAATCAAACAATATTTTGTAATTCGCAAAAAAAAGCACTGCAATCGTATTGGTTTATATTTTTTTTACCTGCTTTTCAATTGGATGTAAAATATTCCTCATGTTCAAATAAAAAAAAGATATGCACGTGTAAAAGGTTTTACACTCATCACAATAAAAATTAGATGTGAAAATTATTACTAATCACAATAAAAATTAGATGTGAAAATTATTACTAATCACAATAAAAATTAGATGTGAAAATTATTACTAATCACAATAAAAATTAGATGTGAAAATTATTACTAATCTCAATAAAAATTAGATGTGAAAATTATTACTAATCACAATAAAAGTTAGATGTGAAAATTATTACTAATCACAATAAAAATTAGATGTGAAAATTATTACTAATCACAATAAAAATTAGATGTGAAAATTATTACTAATCACAATAAAAATTAGATGTGAAAATTATTACTAATCACAATAAAAGTTAGATGTGAAAATTATTACTAATCACAATAAAAGTTAGATGTGAAAATTATTACTAATCACAATAAAAGTTAGATGTGAAAATTATTACTAATCACAATAAAAAATAGATGTGAAAATTATTACTAATCACAATAAAAATTAGATGTGAAAATTATTACTAATCACAATAAAAATTAGATGTAAAAATTATTACTAATCACAATAAAAATTAGATGTGAAAATTATTACTAATCACAATAAAAATTAGATGTGACTTCTTATAAAAATGCAATTACCGCTTAGCTTTGTTTTACTTACACACAAAGAAAAATAATCTGGACTTTATTTTCCAAATATAACACATATCTAGATATTTTACCTATGCCTGCTTTAGCATTAAGATTAATTCATTTTATTTGGAAGTTTACAAGACTTGGATAAAATGTGACTTCATTTATATAGACCACATGTAATTAATCTTGATTAAATCGTGTGCTTATGCCTGTTTACAAGATAAAAAAAAACTATTGTTTTGTTTTTTCAACGAAAATTCTAGGCTCCACAAATGTCGGTCTTTTGATAAGGATGCATGGTTTGTAAGTATAATCCGGGACAATTCAAGTTTCTGTTTCGTAATCTTTAGTAAAATGTGCACGTATATACTCTACATAATGAGGTGCATGGTTTTTAAATATTAAACCTTTAAGCGTTGACAATATATATATATATATATATATATATATATATATATATATATATATATATAAGTGCAGAGGATCTGGTCCTGTATAGAGGAAAATATATTGATTCCAGAAGTCTGAGCAATTTCTTATATTTTGCGTATAAATTTCTATGATTTCATTGAAATGCTCTCGACTAAACACCCCAAACAAGGCACATTGCAACTTTGGTGTAGGGGGCTACTATCATGGTCAACGGCTACTGGGGTACTATGTAGGGAGTTCTTCAGCAAGATGTCGGTTCACGTTACACTTGAACTTCTGCATGTCAGTACATTTGGGGAAGAAGGGACCTGGGAAGGAATTCCATAGTCTACCGGTTCTGGAGTAGAAAGTACTAGAGTGGAAAGAACTTTTACATCTAGGGATCTCTACTGTGTGGGGGTAGGATTAAGCTTCTTGTCGAGTTTGTCGAGGGTGTTTACGTCGTGAGGCCACAAGTGTCTGTAGTTCATCAAAGCATTTACCATTAAAATACTTGTAGAACAGGCAGAGGGATGCAACATTTCGTCGCTGAGACAAAGGCTAAAGCTTAAATGGCAGTTCAGGACCTATCAGATTGGCGACTCTCTTTTGAACCTTATCTAGGAGCGAGAGACTAGTAGCAGATGCACCAGTCCAAACATCAAACCAATACGCCATATATTGGTTAATGGTGGCCTTGTAGAAGTACATGATACTTTCGGGTGTTAGTAGTTTTCTAGCCCGGTAGAGAGAACCTACCTTCTTCGCAGCGGTGCTGGCAATGCTTTCAATGTAATTGTTCCAACTCATGTTTCCTGTGAGCGTTGGGGCAAGAAGTTTGAAAGATGTACTTTCAGATAAAGAATCATTGGCCATTATTATTGGCGGTAGGGAAGGTTTCTTGTACGTATTGAAGGATACCAGTTTAGTCTTGGCAGCATTGAATGTGGCCATCCATTTTTGCCGCCATTCCACTACAGATTGGAGGTCATTCTCTAGTGTTTCTGCAATTTCATACACATGTAAAATTTAAAACATGTTAAGATGAGAACATCTACAGTGCCACTTATTGAAACACTGCTAGTTAATACGTATGGTCGCATACATGGCACTATGCATTACTTAATACATAAGACACAATTAATTCAAGTATACAAAACCACAATCCAAAGATACACAGAACTTAATATGTAATGTATAATGTCTTCAAATCATTAAATCCTTGCATACGTTTTATTATAAGCCCCTGGTTAGGGCATATTTTTAGCGCAATATAAACCACTAGTTTATTTAAATGTATGCTATTATATGTATTATTTTAGACTCACAATCCGATATATTGCAATACAAAGGAATACGACTGGAAATTAAATATTTAAAATAATATACAACTCATAAGAGAGTGAAAAAAAATACAAATTGAATTTAATCAGCATAATGTTAAGGTTTTATCGTTATAACTTTACGGTATTCATTGACTTTGTGTGACGGAGCCAATTATAGCGTTAAGCTGCCCATCGACAGACGGATTATGGGGTTCATGGTCGAAGACAAAAAGTCTCCAGAATCTTTGATCCACGGATATGACTCGTATACTCCGATTAAACGTCGACCTGTCTGGTTTGGCAATGTAGTTGATCAGGATTGAACAGATATAAGTTCTTATACTTAATAAAATAAATTCACACGCTGTAAGTTGTAACGTTGTTCCTGAACTTAGCGCCCCTATTGTCTAGAGGAAACATAACTTGTCCGCACCAGTTAATATGATTTTGCTGCGCATGTGTCAATTTTCAGCATCGATCCCGAACAGTTTATGAAACAAAAAATCTAGGTAATGCACTAAGATACAAAACCGTTTCAATAGTTTAATTATATATTGTAAACAACTATCGACGCCGACCAATGAAAATAGTGAAGGAAAATTAACTGGGCAAAAAATAGTTGGAGTGAATGAATGTTTCCATTTAACTTCCGGCAAATTCGACCAGCGAGTTTATTGCTATGTCTTTTCTCCTCTTATTAGTATTCTTTTTCACTCATTTTTTTTCTGAGGGCATCAGCAAGGAAGAGTTTTCCGATCGAAGGAGGTGCTAAACCAGTCTTTAATTGTTTGATTGTCTTTCAAATCCTGTCTCCCTATTTATATATACAATGCCTGTATCAGGAAATTTTAATCCAGACGTCATGTCTGTCGCTTCAAAGATTCCGCCGTTCATTAGAAGGCTTCTTGTAAGGCGGTTGACATCAAAATTTTCCAGGAATTGTCAGCTTCAGTTCCAGCGAATTGAGTCTACGTCCCTATCAATCGGTTCAGTTCTCGATTCGACCCTTTCTTACTCCAGCTGTTGGCCCCTGTTCTGTTTTTTCCTCCTATTGAATAATCCGATCGGGCACAACTTTTTTAAAGTCGGTAAATGTGGTGTGTTGGAACAATGCAATTTCTCGGCTGGCAAATCAACAGCCGAAAGTCATTTATCGACTGTTTGCTCATTGGCCATCGATTCTTGGGATTTTCCTTCGCACACTAAAACCTCATTAACGGCGTAAGAGTAACCCGGTTCAATCATTGGCTTTAAACTTCCTGTTAATGCTCGAGAATCCCAGCCAAAACACTAACTTCTCACCGTTCGAAGAGTAAAACCAGCGACAAAAAATCAGTTTCCGTTTTCGTTTGGATATTACGTCCAATCTATCAATCATCTCCCTCTCTCTCTCTCTCTCTCTCTGTCTTTCTCGCTATATATATATATATATATATATATATATATATATATATATATATATATATATATATATATATATATATGCTATTAATTCGTTTACGCATGCTAGCACTAAAAACCCTCCCTATTAACGATCAGTTTTCTCAAATCCTTAAGTAAAAACCACCAATGTTCTCTCGGTGCCATCAACACAGAGGAAGACCGCTTGTAATATACATTACCAGAGCCCCTAAGAGTTATACTTTTTTGGCTTATTTACTATTTTATAGAACAAGAATTAACGTGTGTTGAGAAGATAAGGAGAGAAAAATGCACGCAATAGAAATAACGCAGTTTTTCATTGCTTGATTTTACCGATGTTTACATAAAGACGAATACGTATTATTTAATATGGTTTTTGCTAAATATGTGAAGATATTGTAAATAGTGTATACATAATGAAATGTGTACAAGAAGTCTGTTTTTTAGAATAGATTTTAAAAAAAGTTTTTTTTAACTGGGTTCCTCTCTATTATAATTTAAAGTTCACGAAAATCATATATTGAATTCTTTTTATATGATAAGGTCGTTAATGCAATTTTCGTAATTGCACACGTATATGCCCCCATATTTCGTCATTAAAACTCTCTCAAGAAAACAAAAACTATAAAAGATATATATATATATATATATATATATATATATATATATATATATATATATATATATATATATAAATATATATATACAATCAAAAGTACCCATCATTGACTGGGTTCAAAACAGTCTACAGAAAATGGACTCGCATTTATTAAAGTATGGTATGTTATGAATAGGAAGTGTTGTGAAGAAATAGCTTCGTATGTGGGGGTATCAAAACAAAAGCAAAATATGATGGAAGTAAACATAAAACCGATAAACCCCAGAATTTATTATACCATACATGTTCACACTGACCCACTTATCAGACGATGCTGTGGATCTATATTAAAACCCTTGTAAAACTTTGTGACATATTTCCATTCTATGGAAGTCAGGTGCGAACGAACACCCCACGCTTTTATTATACCATATTTCTTCAAACTGAAACATAATTATCAAAGTCTACTTACGCAGATAGATATGAAAAGTGTTTATTAAAGTGGGTGCCTATTTCCATTCTATGTATTAACAAAAAATGTATTTTTTTAATATATATACGCAACTTTTATTCAGATGAAATCTCCAGTGTGTATTTAAATTCTCCAACTGGCGTCATAATACGAACATTACCAGAATCGAAACAAAATTACGATTATTAGTAATAAAAATGTCCTGATAAAAACAAACAGGCACACACACACACACATAAATATATATATGCATATATGCATATATTTAGATATATCCCCTAAAATAATATATAAGCGAAAATGTATGTATGTATGTATGTATGTGTTTGTGTATATGTGTGTGTCTGCAAAAAACTTTCGATTGACACGACACAAATTCACAAACTCAGTATCATATTGACGATCGATTCTTCGCTCAAACATATCGAAAAATTGGCCAAAAACGTTCATTTTTTCACCCCGAAATCGACAATTTTTGACAGGGGTGGGGCTTCCACAAAAAACGGTCCTCTCGACCGGTTCTACGCATACGTCTGATGACGTCATAATCTGATTTACTTTAAATAGTTGGAAAACTGAACAAATTTCGTGTACGTCGCGTTAGCTCAGTTGATTAGCGCGTTGGTTCATTATCTTAACATTTTGGTTTCGAATCGTGGTGTGCGATGTCTTTTTTTTTTCGATTTTTAAATTCAAATATTGAACCAGTATTATTTAAGCCATTTCTCACGTAACGTTCGTTTTTCTGTTATTTTTTTTACTTCGCTTATCCACCCCCGACAACACACCCAAAAACACTCGGGTACTCACCGATTTTTTAAATTTTAATATCGAAACAGGCTTATTTAAGCCATTTTTCACGTGTTCGTTTTTCTGTTTTCATCGTTCGCTTGACTTAAGTTAGTTTTTTTTTTGCGTTTTTCTCCCTGCTCAATTATTAACTTTGATTTCTTTTTTTACTTCGCTTATAACAAACAAACCTACGTCGTCGTCGTTGTCGTAACGCTCGACGACTTTCGGCCGCGCACCTGTCAATTTCGTTCTTACTGAAATTAATTGAAACATCTTTCACGAACTCATTCTGGCTGGCCGATTTTATTTTCAAACTTCGCCTCAGGGCTTTGGGGTCGATCCTACCCCCCGGTTTCTTTTTTTATTTAACACCACACACATCCTACAAACATCCGGGCATAGCCGGGTACGCCCCGCTAGTATAATGATAAAATAAAATAAACTCAGCCTTTCGTTATGTTGTTCCTAATGCAAACGGTCATACTTGTATTTCAAGTATCAAATAGTTGTTGATGGCAAACAATTATTTTGTGGATTTCAGAAATATACACATATTTTTAAAAATAGGGGGATCACCACTTATCAAGGCCCTGAATCCACTCGGGGATAAGAGTTATTGTGTGTCCAGTAATCAATGGAAAAATATCGTAGTAATAGTTGCTATTTGAGATTTTATAAAGTGTATTACTTAAATGGGCGATTAATCAGGAAGTTGTTTATGTTGGACTTGAATACATCCAAGTTGTAGTCAGGTTGAAAACAGGCAAACGGAAGAGAATTCAACGCAGATAGAGAATTGCATTAGTTGGATCGATAGAAGGACCCTTCCATTTTCATAGAGGCTCGGGCAACAGTCTTGATATACGCGTTCAATTTCAGATCAGCAGTAAAGGTCAAACCCAGGAGCTTGTCAAAACATGAAACCCCCTTCCAAGACGAGAACCATCCATTTTAATTGATGCCAGGTAGGGATCAGAGCGTTGATGATGTAAAGATAGGAGCTTGATTTTAGATGCATTAAAAGTAACCAGCCACCACTTCTCCCACTATACTACTAGATCAGAGGAGAGAGAATCAGAGAGTTTTGTCGTTTACGGCCTTTGATTTCTTGCAATAGTTGGACGTTTCATCAGCATCGATGTCAACGATGATTTAAGTATGTGTTTTGGGAGATGATTGATGTAGATCAGGAAGTGAGTTGGGCCCAAGATGGACCCCTGGTGGACTCCAGCATTAATACTGTGGGTCTCTGGTTGCTGCCAATCAACCACTTCGCTCATGAGTCTATCAGATATAAATGACTTTATTATTGAGAAAACATTTCCAGTTACACCGTAGTTGGAAATCTTGTGAAATAGGTCCGTATGCCATACCTTATCGAAAGCCTAAGATATGTCAATGAGCAATTGCCCTGGAAAGGAAGCCTTTATCGAGGGATTCACTAATCCTATGGGATATAATCGTTAGCGTATCAGCTGTAGAGCTAGTAGAATTAAAACCATATTGCATGTCACTAAGGGGTCATTTCTGCTGAGGTAGTTGACTACTTCTTTATTTAATATGGAATCCAGTAATTTAATATGGCACACAAGAGACTTATTGGTCTGTACTGAGAGGGCATATTGACGAGGTTTTCCAGGGTCTTCGAAAGCACTTCTCCTTAAGGCAGCGTTTAAACAGTTTTGTAAGTATGTGCGCAAGTTCTGGTGGAAGCTTTTTCAACACTATAATCGGAATCTTCATTACTTGTTTACATTAAAATATATTTTATTTTAACTTTATGTGTGTTTTTTGACGGCTTATATGAGAAACCAATTTCCAATCTGATTTTATTAGATGAAGGAAAAATTATAGAATATTATCGCACAATTGTACAGTTACCATTTATCTATTTTTTTAAATATTAAGGTGTGGCATAATGTAGAACAATCTTGAAGGAGCTCCCAACATTTTTAGCCGTTGCACCAGGGTGTATTATTGAAAATATCCAATGAAGACAGTGCAGTTTATATCTCATAACATCGCCAACAATCTTGGCTCAGATGGGCAGGTGTGTAATAAACTAAGCCAACTCAAAGCTATCAACACCCAACTGCGTGGAAAAGCCAGAACTGCTAAACCCACATCATAATTTGAAAAACAAAATAATATTTTAGTCTCGGTTTTCTTGTGTATCTAGTTCTTTCCTCTTTTCTTCTGCCACTCCATTTTTTTTCGGACAAAGAAGTGTTATGTATTGTATTGAATGCATTGAATAGTTTTGCTGTAATCGTAGATTGCGACAGATATATGCACGTTTGGATCAGGTCGCAGTCGGAGACGGAAAGGTAAAGAATTAGTCTTGAATTTAACATGCTATATAAAATGTTTAAATAAAATACGATATTATCAACAATAGTAAGAGTTCATTATTTTCTACAAGTGTTCATGTACGACCAAAATGATTCCGACGACGTAAATTCTATTGGTAATGTCGCCTGGAAGACCCAGGGACAAGACACACCACATGACGTTGTCGACATTGTATCAACCTATTAGTGTAAATTGGAAGTGCATATTGTTTCGTTTTGTTTAACAATCAGGAGCGGATTGCCGTTCCCAGGAACAACCATCCATTCAAAAGACATCCTTGCGAGATGGGCAAACCAAGTATATCTCTCCAACAAACAATCGTTTATAAAAATGAAGAATTTCTGCAATGAAAATGAATTGAACAGAATATCACTAACTTATTTGGTGAGTTGAGATTTGGTTCGCTTGTTAAGGAAACGGACCTACGGTGTGGGTATCCCAAGTTTTAAGCCAGTCTGTTCCATCCACAAAACTTCTTAAACATACCATGTTTGCAACCTTTACGTGGTCTTTCCCATAGGTTTTTGATGTCATTCTACACCATAGAATTCTCGGATAGAAACGATATGATGATGTTCTGTAAAGTTCAGTTTCTTCCCATTATTTTTTGTATGTTTATGTTTAATATTTACAAATAAGCAAAAATGAAAAACACAACTCATAAATATCGACGAAACTCAAATGTTTATCTTCTTATTTTAAACTGCGAAAACATTATCATGTCTCTAAAGAGTTCAATTCTGTGCGAATGCGTACACTGTGAAAGATGAAATGATAACATTTTAAATGGACGAAATAAAAAGATAAGGAATGAGTTTTTATTATTTTTACTATTAAATCTAAAACACTCTTGTTAGTTGTTATCAGAACGTTCTAATCGATATAACCCCCGATCCTAGCCATGTACAGAACAGTAGTATGTGTAATCTACATAATACGAATACTCAATTTGCATCTAAAAATTTCGAAAACTTGGTAGCTCGAATAATCCCCTTACTACAAACAAGAAATGCTACTTCCTCTAATACTATTCTTTTAGTAATAGAAATTATTTTTTGATTACTAGTTAGAAAGTGAAAGCTTTAATTATGTACAGGTGTGATCTAATTGAGTTCGGGGAGCATTTTGCTCCCCGTTCAAGGGGTTCAAACCTCCCAGAGACCTTAGGAAAACCGGGTAACTATGTTAAGATTGCTTTAATTAATCTCAGGCAATAACGGATATCACAAAGACTTGAATTGAAATATATAAATATATTTTGCTTTATTGTTGAAAACCAGCTTCATATTTGCTATTTTTTTATTTTTAGATGGGGGCACCACTCATCAAGGCCCAGGATCCACTCGGGGATAAGGGTTATTGTGTGTACACTAATCAGTGGGATAGTATCGTAATACTAGTTAGTATTGGGGATTTGATAGGTACCATTACTTAAGGGGGCAATTCACCAGGAATTTGTTTGTGTTGGGCTTGAAGACATCCAAGCTGAATTCGTGGGGGGGGGGGCAAGCGACAGAAACTTCCACAGCAGTTCTAAGAAAGAAGCTTTGTTCATGGAATCTACGTTTTCATTTAGGCACGGATAAAGAGTTGGGAAAATGATTGACAGTGGTTTCAGCTAGTCGGATTTTTTCATGAAAGATTGGCGAAGGGGGCCAGAAAATGGAGCTCAGACGAGCACTTGTCATTGAAGTAACCGTCAAACAGAGACAGGCTCGCAACGACTCTTCTGTGGGAGAGAGGTTTCAGGGAAGAGAAAAGGTCATCCTCCACCAAGCCACGAAGTCTATTTTGTACTCTGTCAAGGCAGGCTAGACGGTTTTTAGCAGCTCCTGTCCAGATGTGGCAGCAGTACACCATCCTTGGGCGTATTCGGCTTAAACACAGATAGAGAATTGCATCATTAGTGAGATATCTTCTGCAGCGGTAGAAGGATCCCACCATTTTCCCAGCGACCTTGGCAACAGACTTTATGTATGTGTTCCATTTCAGATCAGGAGTAAAGGTCAAATCAAGAAGCTTATCAAAACATGGGGCCTCCCCTATACTAAAGCCATTCATTTCAATACGTGCCAGATGGGAATCAGAGCGTTTATTATGTAATGATAGGAGCTTGGTCTTAGATGCATTAAAGGTTACCCCCACCTCTTCCCCCACTGAACCACGCGCTCAAGATCTGAGGAGAGAGAATCAGAGAAAACGCTGTCATTTACGGCCTTTGATGTGTTTCCATTGATAGTCGTGTCATCAGAATAGATGTCAACGAATGATTTTAGTATTTGTTTTGGGAGATCATTGATGTAGATCAAGAAGAGAGTTGGGCCCAGGATGGACCTGTGAGGGACTCCAGCATTAATACTGTGGACCTCTGATTTCTGCCCATCAACCATTACTCTTATGAGCCTATCAGAGAGAAAGGATTTATTGATAGAGAAAATATTTCCAGTTATACCATAGCTGGAAATCCTGTGAAGTAGGCATTTCTGCCATACCTTGTCGAATACGTTTGATATGTCAAGAGCAATTTCCCTGGAAATGAAGCCTTTGTCAAGAGATTCGATAATTCTAGGTGATATAACTGTTAGCACGTCAGCTGTGGATCTAGCAGAACGGAAGCCATATTGCGTGTCACTGTATTATCTACTCTACATTAACAAATAGGTAAGAGGAACTTATTAATATCTACTTAGTTAAAGTCCTTTGTCCCATTCCCAGTTTAGGATAGTACTTGAAGATAGTTTCCCCTCCCATATGAATCCGTGTAAGGTTTTTTCCTTTTTTTCTTTGCTTTAGATACCTCAAGGTAGGAACTTCCGGCATCACCTCATAATTAGGTTCCATTAATGGGAATTGTGCAGTCGGCTTATGTTTTTTGGATTTGAGAATCTTATTTAAAGACTGTTTTGGAGTAGTACGAGGCATAATTGACAAGAAAGATTGAAAAACAAGAAAATTAGCTGAACAGTATAAGTAGAGTTAAGTTGTTTCTGATTTTAAGTAAAAAATGCAATAAGAACAAATTAAAATAAAATAAAATATAAAGATAAGCACGCAAATTATATATATATATATATATATATATATATATATATATATATATATAAGTGCACAAGCGTAGTTATGAAAAATAGACGACAGGACCCCGGGCTAGGTAGTCTGGTTCAAGAGGAGGACATGCTGAATGACGGGGGTGATTTCTTAGGTCATTGGAATAGATATTAATTTTGGTCCCAGATTACAAAACTGGTGATATGGCTGAAATGCACACCCGCAATCCGTATTTTGTGTTTTTCTCCCCAGATGCGTGCACTAATTTTATTGGGTTAGGGATTTTTTTCACCTCGACACCCAGCACTCCACTATATAAGGCTAATGTCGATTGGCGCAGGACTTCGAGATAATAATAATCGCTCCCTGAAGACGAAACCACCCCTTTCCATTTCGCCTGAGTGCCATCTATGAAGAAGAAAGACTCGAGACTTTTAAAAAACTTTAAGTGTACATATGTGTAAAAAGTCTGTAATGTTTGCAGATGAAACAAGGTGTTCGGAATATCAAAGTGACGACCTCTCGAAGAACCAGGTATCACGAGCAGAACTTTCCCGAAGATGATCAAGGGTCCTTGCGTGACCTCACCGGAGGGGGTGTTACACAGGTCTAAACTTGTATAAACGTTTGATAAAAGTTCTTTGAAATATTTATCATTTTTTGAGTTATACTTAGATTATGAAATTTAAAACATAAATCGAATATAATTCATGTACGTAATTTTATAAACAGCTTAATAATTTTTAAACCGAAGAATGTGCCCATAACAGATTTTCACAAAAAGAGTATGCCACAGAAACGCCAAGCGTATGTATTTAGTTAAATATCTAAAGAATATAGAAATCTTATTGCTTAAATTCTCTAATCTTTTCTTAAACTTGAAATTTCTATTTTTCTAAAAGTGCACTGGGTTCATGATAAAGGAAACATAAACGTTTCCTTATAATTTCTAAGATAGATGTGATACCAATCGTTCAAAGGATAGCTTATCCCACTTGAAAGTAGGGTTCTATTCTCACACAAATGCAGTAAATAATCCCATTACCCTTAAAATCATGCATTTCAATGCTGCGCAGAAAAGTAACTTCATGTTGAAATGAAAACAAAAAGTTGTTTTTTACTTGTATTATTCGCGATTCTGTTTTCACAAAGTTCTATTGATGTAAACTTTTTTATTTATTCACGTGTGTTTTCTCTTGAATTCGCTAATCCACACAGCATTTAAAGAGAAACCATTAATTTTCTCAAGTGAACCACTCACTTTTAGGGCAAGAATCAGTCGAAGATAGACCCTTCTATCCCATGGGTTTTGTATTCCGTTTGCAATTTAGCGGGAATTCATTGGTTTAACCAGAAACATCTTTACAATATCGGGGCTTATATCAACCGAAATGTCGTAAAATAAACGTGCAATATTAGAATGATAGTCTTAATAATAGAATGATTAAAAAATAAACTGTCATTCGAACAATTAAGAAAATAGTTTTTCTTACTTGAATAGTTTATTGTTTTTCTAAATATTATAAAATGCTCATGAATAATGACTTTAAATATATTTCGTTTTCTTTCTGGATTGCTTGTTGTATAACGCGGTAATTTTCTAGTCAATATTATCTATAGAAATTTATTTTCATTAGAATTGTTTATTATTTATGCTAAAACCTGCAGCTCAAAACTAAGCAGTCGCTTAGGCAGGATTCTGTCATGTAAATTATATTCACAGTATACTCAACCTATTTCTGCTGGTCATTAGATAATATGCCTTTGTGAATAAACAAAATAACTGATCATCCAATTTCAAAAGGTGAAAAGTAAAACAATTTTAACAACTTTGAGCTTTGTCCCTCGAAACTATGCTAGAACAAGAAATGTAAGCATATTTTTCTTATTAAATATATAATATAGAATGTGTTAAAATATTAAAGGTTTTAATGCTTATAATAACAAAAAATAAACCTCACATAGTATAGATGGTAGAATATATAATGTGAACACTATATTGAAGACAACATTTATATATATATACCTGGTGTAAGACAACATCAGTTTCAAATAACAGGTTGGCATATAGCAGGGTGTAACTGCGTTTCACTGGCCGAAAAAATAATATCCTAATCAAAATTATTAGGAAGGAAAACATTAAATAGAATATTTCAATATTATTTACATAAAATTGTAAATAATACTAAATTTAAAAATGATGTTGTCCACACTAAAAAAAAGTGAATATTCTATATTAAGCAAGAGAACAACCAATCCTCCTATGCCGTCGAAACACACCCATAAAAATAAATTGACCCAATGGAATGAAATGATATTTGAAAATTATTCCCTATAAGAGTTTATATAAACAGCAAATGACAAGAATTCCCAGAGCATACAATTGCAGAAAAAGCCTGGTTAATAATAACGAACGAAAACACATCGGATATTCAACTATATAAAGAAAATGAGAAATTGATTCAAAAGACATATATAAGATTCTTGACTTTAATGAATTGATATGGTTGACAAAATATCTAGAGCAGAGATAACAACAAAATCTGTGAAGACCTGTTTCATAATTTACAAGAATACAACGATTTCAACGGGAGCATTCGTTAAATCTACGAAAGAACATAAAATAACAAATATAGATAAGGTTACTTTTGAATACGTATGTGGAAACATAAGAGCTGGCCATGTACAACATCCGCCGAATCTCTGGTTTATCAATAAATCTCTCACTGACAAAGTGAATGAAAACTTGCTATTTTATTACTCTAGGAATTGGATCAGTGCAATAAAGTTATTAAAGCCGCTACTAATACAACGTCTCAGATATTCAGAAGAAGAAAATGAGGTAATGTTTAAGTAAACAAATAAAACAAGTCCGATAACATTCAAGTAATGCACAAGCTCTCGATATTGGCTAACTCAAAGATAAGAGTTCTTTTGAGAATCATATCCCATAATATTCAAGATATGCAGATAACACGTGCAACTAAAGAATTGAAACAGCGTATGAAATAAAACTCCCATAGTCAAACATGATAGGGACAGATTTAACATGATCAACAACATAGCCATAAATTTCTGTTTCATCGGTAAGAAGAGACTGAAATAAAAAATGACGTCAGGGGAGTCTTATGTATTCTAGAAAAAAAAAAGAATTTCGAAACAAGATAAAAAACATCAACATTATGTAGAATCAAACATTGATACCGACACAGAGCGACACATGATCATAAGAGTGACTGGTCAACTTCCTTATATGTAAGGTAAAACTTACCTTAATGCTAATTTTTAAATTTTCAGTCTTCCACTAGGCTTAAAAATTCAAAGTGTTTGTCTTAACGGAGTAGCTCTACTGAGATAGGGAAAAAGGTAACTGCAACATTTATTATTAAAGACACGACGTGAAAATAGAAAAAAATGTCTCTCAGTTATGTAGAAAGGTTTTACTTGTTTTACAAAAGTATCGATAGTAATTTGGATCAAAACAATTTGCTATCAAAGTTCCAACACGGCGCCAGAGAAGATAAACTTCTGTTCGATGAAATAAAAAGTAATTCGTTCATCGATACACATATGTTTAGAAATGTCGAATTGTCCTCAACATTACATCAGCTATGGAAATATCATGATAAATTGAGAAAAGATGTTTTACTTCAGGAAATATTGTATAAGGCAAAGTAAAAAGAAAGAAAGATTCCTAAGCGCGGTAGAAGATCCCTTTTACTTTTTGTCATCAGCTGTATATGGATTGCATTAGTTTTACGAGGTGTGAAATGCAAGATACGAACTAAAAATGCATTCTTTGTTTAACATACTAACTTATTAGATGATGGAGAAAAAGAAACGTTTTGCTAAGCATGAAAAGCAACTTTATACACAAAAGAATAAGATCAGACCGTTAAGATCAGACGACATGTGGATTGATTTTAATATAAACAAATTCGATATTCTCGTTATTTACAAATGAAAAATTGGCCATTTAGAAAACTTTGTTTTTCCAACCACTAATCTCATAAAAAATGTTAAGCGTGAAAGAGGCGAAAAAATACTTGGACGTACTGGAGGTTTAAAAATTTCAGAGCATAACATGCACATATTAAGAGTTATTCTTTTAATCGTGAATCCACAGTCGGGATAAAAAATTATATATCAATAGTAATATTTTTTTATTACAATGATAATCATAATGATATTAAACATAATGATAATGAATTATAATGATAATAAAAAGAATAATAGTAATTATAATAATAATGATATAATAATGATAATTATAATTATAATAACAGTAATGGTTATATATATATATATATATATATATATATATATATATATATATATATATATCGAAGGGAAGGAAGTCGGGTGCAGTAATAATAAATAATAAAGAGAAATAATATCCAACTTAGTATATTAGAAAATATGAGACATTGCTTACTGAGTTAGATAAAGAAATACCCAGCAACTATTTAGGAGAGAAAAAAAGAGAAAGTGCATTACCTATGAAAACGAAGTTTTCCTAAAATAACCGCAGGAATAATTTTATCAGCATGATAAAAAATAATTTACTGAACCCCACAGAGAAGCCACTCGCGTTAGATTTCTCAAAACTACATCGAGGAAACTGCAGAATCACGGATGCGCATATTGTGTTATACAAAAAAAAAACAACACATATTACATCAATCAATCAACGTATGCAAGTTCAACATTAATATAGAAATAAAGTAACGAAGAGCACCCCCTGCTCATACGCAAAAATATACACACATTCTATTAAATAGCAAAAAATTAGAATCTATACTTACGAGAAAAACAACAATAAATTTGGCTACACCATTAATGAAAGTGATATTTTTGTAACTGGGCAACTTCGAACTTAGAAAATCCGGGTTCTCAGACCGCGTGGTATACATCATGACGAACGTCACCATCGACCAGCTGTTAATTTAAGAGTGGTTACAGGGTTGTGTGTTACAAAGCACGCTCTATACTTTTCCGATCGATGCATCAAAAGAGCCTGGAAAAATTGCATTGTGAATACTGGTAAAATTAAATTCTGATAAAATTGCTTGCTTTAATCTTACGCATTGTTATTTTCGGAGTAAAATAATAAGTGGTTAACTTTTAGAACGTACTTCGTACGAGAGAAACACTGGTATCTGTTCATTAATTAAACATTATTTAATACAATAGTTTACATCTGGACAATTGTGCGTTATTTACTAATGAAGAATTTAATATAATTATGCTAAATTTATAACATGAGTAGATATATTTACAAAAATGAGAAACTATTTTTAAATGTGTAATAATAAATAAAAGTATACGCATTTAAATTGAAACAACTAGTCGTATTCTACATATGCACAAATTGTTCGCAAGCGTATGACATCCTGGCCTTTTACGTGAAAGTATAGGCTATAGTATTGGAGAGAAATGTTATTAGTTTTTTTGTATGGTGAAGCTGTGTACTTAGTGGTGTTGCTTGAATCTACTAATATGTCGAGAAATTGTATTTTGCTTTATTTTAAATTTGGTTCGTCTGAAAATTTGAGGACGGAGCGTGTTTTTAGATTTAGTTTAAGTTTTGGAATGTTTGTATGGCTCCTGCTGCAATGAATATGGCATCGACATATCAGGTAAAGATTGTAAGTTTAATTTTTTGATCTGTGAACATTGTGTTTTGGAGGTGGGTCATATAGTATTCTGCGAATATAGGGCTAAGAGATTACCAGACTGAGACGTCATCTATTTGAATGTATGGTTTCCCATAAAGTTCAGTGCAGGGGACATTTGGTGTGCATTTTGATAGTAACTTTTAGAGGGATAGGGTATTTTAGCTGGAGTGGGTATTGTGATGTGGTTGTATACTTGATTAAGAATTATTTTAATTGTGTCATATACAGAAAGGATAGTAAATGGGGGTCCAGCGTGGTGGGGCTCGGTTATTCGTTTGTGAAAGGGGATGTATATTTTCGGGGGTCGATGAAGTCAGGGGTAGATTTTATGCAGGATTTACTAGGTATGTAAAGTTGAAAAATGTCAGTGAAATGTTGGGCGATATTATACATGTCATGTAGCGGGGAGGTGTAATATCGGGGCACAGAACAGAAAATGTTAATGATAGTTATATTCATTTACATCAGTATGACTGTAGCGATTCTTGAAGACTTCATTTTATTATTATGGAGCGTAAACATTTATGAAATAGTTTTTGTTTGCACAGATATAGAGATGATACATTACTGACGATAGCGGAGGGCACATAAGATTTTGAACGAGTTATACGAGTTATTTTAGATGAGGATAGGCGCATTTACCTTTCACTTGGCGGAACTACAACAGAGAAAGACAACAGAATACAAATAGCAGATGTTTTATATTAGCTGGATGAGTGATGATGTCAGCGATCCAAGCCTTTTCGACGATATGGTCTACTCTTCTCGCATTCATCTCAAAGGCTAAGAGCTCCACAAAGTCGCTGTCCGCCGCTCTTTTCTAACTGACTATCACTGTGACTGTGATTCTCTTATTGACTTATCGAACCCTGTCTCTGTATATTGAGAAGCTCCTTTCTTTATAACGTAAGAGGTGTGCTATTCTACGTGAATAAATTTCATGGAGTTTGCATATGTCTGTCCAAACACATTATAGTAAACAAAGAATTCCCAATTTTAAGTGTTCAATATCTAACCTACTTTTAGTCATTATTTATAAACTCTCAATGCCCAATTTTTACGGGCATATTAAATATCCAGTTATTTCCAAAAGAATGAACAACTGACTAAATATTTTATCTATCTCTGGCAGAAATAATAGTTACGTATTTACGAGAACAAGGCAAATCGTTCTGCATTCTTTATCGGTAAACACTTGCCTAGTGGATTCGATTCAGCCTTTTCCTAATAGAATTTTCACAATGTTTGCTTTCTTACTTACTGGGGTGTGTCCCTTTTCATAACATACACTGGGGTGGTAATTTGAGAGATTATGGGTTTTAAGTGTATCCTGTTTTGTGAATTGTAATTTTCTCGTATACGCATCTATTACTTTTTCTTAAAATTAAATTTTAGTGTTCCGATTTCAGCGTTGTTTACAGTTATAATATGATTAATTTGTGTTTTAGTTGTTCTGTAGGATTTTAAGTAAGTGGATAAATTTTCGTGTATCATATATAATGTTGTTTATTTTAAAGTTGTAGTTGGTTTATTTAAGATTGTGTACATATTGGATTTGTTTGCCATTCGTATAGCGATCTCCGTAGTGTTGGAAAGTTATTTTGCTTTGTTGTTAGGATATAGGTAGATTGTTTGCGTTTGTATCGATTGTCAAATCCTTTATAATTTTTAAGAGATTTTGAGGTTGGCATGTGTGGAGATTTTATTTTGTCTGATGATAATCGGACGCACAGACAGACATCGCTTGAGTAGAATAATGCAGAACAACTTTTGGGCGTCATTCTTTAAAACATGTCAATTGAAATAAAAAAAGACCGCACGGCGAATGAAGAGATATCCAGAAAAATCGGAAATAAAAAAGAATTATGCTATGTTCAATCAGATATGATTTAATAATGGCTTGCTGCCAAAATATACAAGTACACAAATAAATATATATATATATATATATATACATATATATTTATATATACATATATATATGTACATATATATTTATATATACATATATATATACATATATATATATATATATATATATATACTTATAAATATATATTCATAAATCGACGTACTAGTTTTACATGGCACTACTGGAATGGGCAATTGATTTATTTAATTTCAGAATCGGATACAGATAATAATAAAATAAGATTGAAATAAGTATATTATTTTAATTAATAATAATAATAATAATAATAATAATAATAATAATAATAATAATAATAATAATAATAATAATAATATCAATTATCAATTATCTCTTATCTATTTCTGAATTGAATGTCCACGACTTCATTAAATATTTGTTTAATTAAATGCCACGGAAAAAAGAGATTTTTATCTTCTAAATGAACTAATAATACATTCATTTTCACCTCGATAATTATTTCAAAATTGGATAATTTCCGTTCAAGTGGATTATTATAAAATGAATACAATATTAGATTTTCATTTTCGCACATAGATAAAGTATATATTAGTTTGTACTATTTTCATCCCGACGTGCACTTAATTAAATCTTGCATCAAATCTAGTTAATCAAGAAAGTATATTCTTTTAAGATTTGATTGCTATTTCTACTTGTATGTTAGAGCGAAAGTCTTGTTCGTTTGGTAACGCTCGATAAAATAATGAGAAAATACCGGTGTGCTAAATATATATAAATAAATTATCAAGGGTATGTCTTTGCACAAAGTAAGTATGTAAGGCCCTCCAAATGTTCTATTACCACGTTTATCACAATTCACTGCATCGGAAACATTTCATGTACGGAAATAATGGAATAGACCACGGTAGAAGTTGTAACAGATCATGCATTGGTCCGAGTGAGAAAATTAGCAGCATCAGCCGATGGATATCTGGTTAACGAAAACATTATCAACAGAAGATGTTAAATCACGTATGCAAATGAGCCTGTGTGCACGAGATTGCGTCACAAGAAACCGAGAGAAATACTCTATGTGGTCGAGAGAGAAGTAAAGTTCGCGCCAGGATATTTTGGAAGTGTAAAGTTGAGAGCGAGAAAGTGCTGGTTGTGGATGGCTGATTTTTTTCTTTCCCAATTGTGCTTCATTTGTTTGTTTCTTTGCGGCTGAGTCGGGCAGCGTCTGGGTTCAAGTTGTTTTAATTGTAAAGACGCATTTAAAAAGTACCGCCTAATTTCCATTCCTTTATGTGCATTGTTCCATTCCTGCGACTTTACACAACACAATGTTTATAATATTAATCGTGAATGTTGTTGCAATGTTTAATTCAAGTAATGTCTTTTTGCAATACTGTATTTTGCATTTTTATAATACTATTTACTGGAGGATATTCTTGTCGCAGTGATTGGATCGATGTAAAAACCAAGTAGCTCTTATAGCAATATTTGATCACTAATATTCCAAGTAAAATACGAGCGATGGCTAGGATGCAATTGTAGATATCTATTGATGCTTACAAGTTTATAATTAAACACATGTTCTGCGCACTTCCTGCCAATTAACTTCAAATGTTCCGTTCAGAATGCTCAACATATTCTATCATTCAGCATTTTTCTTCCGGTTTCCACAGAACCGACATATAATACTTAATGTTACATGTAATACAACCAGTTATCAATTCAGTGTTATCTTTACATGGTTACGCATGTACAGTTTGTGACCTATGCTTACATTCAAATTTGCTCGGAATATTAGGGCGGTTTACGACAGCAGCTATAAGTTATTATGCATTTAGCCAATCGGTTTTCGATGAGAATTTTAACTTCTGAATACAATATCTCGCATTTGTGTGATTTTAAAGTGCGTGTAATGTGTTTCGCTGCACTTTTATGAGTGTGGCGATTGTACATATTATATGTTAAGTAGCCTGCGTTCTTGATTATCGTGAGAGTGATATATATATATATATATATATATATATATATATAGAGAGAGAGAGAGAGAGAGAGAGAGAGAAAGAAAGAGAGAGTGAATGAGAGACGGTGAGAGAAAGAAAGAGTTCATAAATGAAGTGTATTATCGACACATCACAAACTTATTACTTTCATCGAATCACAAGTTCAATGTAATTGCCTTTATTATTTACTACATCCTTTACTGATGTACTAATTTCCTAAATCTATCAGTTATTAATGATTACTTATCCATACGTAAAACACAACCCCATATTCATGTCTTAATCAATTTCATCGAGTTTCAAGGGCGTATTTCTTAATGGCCACTATTGTTAAGTCAATTCGAACTCGGATGGTGGTAACTGCAAGATCATCATATTTGCATTTTAATACATTTTTTTAAATTTTCGGCATATATGTTTATACTCTGAATTGACATATAAATATTTACACCTCTTAAAGCTTACAATATTAGATACACAAACTGTGAGAATGCTTAATTCAGTAATTGTAAATACGACCACACATTTCACACACTAGCAAGGTTTTATTTTAGTACCAGAATAGGTAAATGGCAACAAGAAACACAACATTATTCTAGCGCCAAAAGAGTTTCCGAGCTACTCAGAACAATTTTCCAATAGGCATATCTTTAATTTTTGGCAGATTTAGCGTAGCTTAATTTGTAGGATCGACGGAGCCGATGTGTCAGGTGATTATGCCATATACAAACGATTAAAGCAGAAAATGTCCGGGCTAGAATGGATCCATCAAAACTACACTCGATTTATATTTCAGACTTTGAATTTTTAATTTATTTGTTTCATTAATTATATCTTATTTTTAAGGAGTGAAACGTTTTTATTGTGAGATGATTCCTGTGAAATAATAACTCATGCGTTAAAAAATAGCAAGAAAATTTAAGAATAGAATGATTATAGTGTTCCACCTTTTAACACATTAATAAATCAATCTGGGAGATATCAGGCAGTAAAACCGACATAGAAATACTAATAGAAAGTAAATATTGATGGTGTAATAAATGGATAATAATGTCTTAAGAATAAGTTCAGTCTTGTCGAGTATTAAATTTGTTTACTATGTTAATCGTAAGCCAAACATTTTGGTATCGATTTTCTGTGTTGGCGCCGGAGTAATTTATTTAAACCTTTAAAACCATTACTATATATTGGGGCCGATATAGTATAATATAGTATAATATAATATAATATAATAGGAAATACAAAATGTTCATTAATCAGGAAATAATATCAAAGCGTATTCTATGACCGCGTTATGCTGGGTGGGCTGGTAGTATTAAAATATTTAAATCCATTGTAAATATAAGAGATTCTATATTTAAACAATAAGTTCATAAATGTACGACGGTCTGTTTATTTATATGGTCTCTAATATAAAATAATTCTTTAAAAATCACCCACAGTATACTAAGGATTTAACTAGTGAAGACATAGATGCAAAAATATTATAAGACTGAATAAATCAATATTTAATATTCCCAATAAATATGTGAAAGTATAAAACATAAAGTAATTATCCCTACATGGTCTAATGTCTATGAAGGTCTAATCGGCAGATTATGTTTGTAGGTAGGAGATACGGACGCAAACACTTTTAATTTAAAATGGAGTGCACTATGTTTCCTATATTTAGAAAGCCATTTTTTGTATTTAAAGAAGTCGTTATGTACATTAGAACAGGGTTTTAAATTTGCTATAGCGTGTTGAAAATCTTTTTTTCATTTTTAAGTGTATTCATTTAATTAATTTTACACTTTTATTAAAATTTTGCGTCTTAACCGTGTTTCGATTGTGGGGAACATCTAAGCGAAGATACTGAGGCCAAGTGTCAGTAATTATGATCGCAAAGTAGTGATTAGTCATACGTAAAGGAAGGGTATAGTAAAAATACAACTTCAGTTATGCCCGTATATGATCCACTGTACGAGAATTTTCCAATTGATAAATGTTTGTTTTATGATATAACATTTTATTAGTCACCATTCTGGCACAGAGTGTCGGATTAGTTTTGTGATTACAGAAAGTTCAAACAGTTACTTATGCAAATACTAATCATGATGATCGGTTAAAAAGCGTCTAATAATTCCAATTATTATTGCAATGTATACACCTTGCAATCCAAGGTTTTATGTTTGTAAAAGAAACTTATCTTCAAAGCCAGACTTCGATTATTATAACACTACGCTAATCTAATTTGTTATTTTCACTTTCTCCAAACTTCAGTATCTTCAATCTCGAAGTGGGGCGATTGTATGTCTATATTAAATAATGTTTTGAATTGGGACGTCTTTACAGATTCCCTATATCGAATCTAAGACATCTGAAGTATTGTAGTGGTTCCATCGACAAAAACATTGTTGAAAATTATAGTTCTTAATAATGCATGTACACTGTTTTAATACTTACAAAAACATCAGCTACACCCAACAATTAAACCATTCCATTATCGTCATATAAAAATTCTAATGTGCAAATTTTAGACCTATGCTACATATAATCTAGCTTCGTAGCAGATCCCGCCAATTACATAAATAATTAACATAAACAGTATTTAGGCCGTTATTAGATTAATAAGGATCAGGTTCAAATGTAGGTGTTGGCATCAGAATTTTTCATTCGATTGACATCTTTGACTTTCAAAAGTGCCAATCATTTGGTTTATGTTTACCAAACTGACTTCGCGCTAGTTAGTCCCGTTAGATTCTAAATTTCTCATACATCCTAATAAACCGTTTGAACCGTGTGACAGTGCATTTTATATGTGAAAAACTCCAAATACTATTTTTAGCGATCGACTATGAAAAAAAATATGGAAACAAGTTAATACTGTAGCATCGCTTCGTGAGTTTACAAATAAAACTTTTCTGTTCACTGACAAAACAACATCGCCTGCACTAAGTTAAGTTAGTTAAGTGCTTTGCTACGAGCACTGGAACCTTGGTGTGACATTGTCAACTCCAGTGCGTTTCACAGGAGCATTTGCTTAGTAATGTTAGCCACGAGAAAGCGATTCCACTTGTAATTACTTAATGTCTCTATAGAAAGATAACGAGAAAAAACATAGCGATTATTAAATGATTAACACAAAAAACAATGAAAACAACACAACATATGTAAGGGATGAGAGTTGGGGTTAGAGTTTAAATAAAGAAATAAAGAAGTAACTCCAGCGTAAAACGCAGAAATAATGTTTCTATCAAAACATGTCCACGTTAATTTGTTTCTATTATATCACATTTCCTTCGGTTAAGAAGTTGCTTTAATAGTTTAATATATTAAAATTCGTTGTTGCTAAAGAACCCATTTTATTTTTTAAAACATAAAGTAGTATTATAAAAACTCTCAAATAGTTAACGCAATAACATTATGCATTCCACTTAATACATGTTGAAATATTAGACAACGTGTTAAAGTATTGTGTATTTTTGAAAAAATGTGTAAAAGCTTACGTTTTAATTTTTTACTGTGTGCAAAAGTAAAATTAAAAAAATGCTTGTTATTTTTAAAGAGATTTTTAAATTTTGCGAACATTTGATGAACATTAATTTATATATATATTCCTTTAGCTCCGGCTTATCTGCCCTTGTTAATTAGATTAAAAAGAAATGCGCCGTTTTATTTCAGCAATTTATTTCAGCGTAAATACGTCTTGTTTTTGTAATCACGAAGATTAACATAAGATCAGACGGATTTCTCACTCTCTGAGAGCATGGCGGTTCAGTTCTTCCACGGGTAAAGATACAATAAAATACACACCTAAAAATGGCCGCTTATTACATCAAATTAACTGGTGTGCAAAGAGCACCTAAGATGAGAAAACATTC
Organism: Euprymna scolopes; assembly: GCF_053919585.1. Taxonomy (NCBI): domain Eukaryota; kingdom Metazoa; phylum Mollusca; class Cephalopoda; order Sepiida; family Sepiolidae; genus Euprymna; species Euprymna scolopes. The sequence goes on from NC_136506.1 coordinate 4,136,829, forward strand.
AGAATACTAAAATAGCGTAAGGATCATGTTTTAAACATACAGAAGCGTGATAAACTGCTGTGAAAGATCAAAGTCAATCAAATTTAACATGGTTGAAGACAGTTTCAACATTTAATATAAATTGCGTCCTCGAGCAAGACCCAAGAGTGATGTTTAACTCTTAGTGGTTTCTATTTTTTATCATGTTTTTATTTACTCACACGAACGTCACATCTCGCCAAACGCATCCCACTTTCTTTCTCTCTGCCAATAAAATTTTATTATCAATCTAATATAAGATAATAATAATTTCATAAGAGGATGTGCTTTCGTGTGTGAGTTCGTTCTGTAGGTACTCAGCAAACGTTTGCCAATTTCATATGAAATTAAACACGATGATATCTTATGCGCAATTTTCTTAAAGATGTATTGTATCAGAATGTAGTCAATACGTATCGATAATAAAAAAAATCGAGAATATCCAAAAAAAGAAGCTATTTTGAACAAAGTTAACACTTTACACAGACGAATTTTATTAGCGTATTTGAGAAGTATTATTATCACACAAACCGAAATAAATAAATATGAAAGCAATAGATGGTAACTTCGATATGAGAGAAACTATTTTTAAATGAATGGGTTTTCAGCATGATAATTGGCTTTTGCATTTTGAATTTTGATTGGAGCCATTATAAATAAACTAATTTAGAACATCAACAGTGGATTATCTACGGCGCAGTGTAGATTCTTAACACAGTTGACATGTTTAGATACCTCCTGGTTCATTGAGATTAGTCGCCAACTATATCAGGCATTTAATCCTTTTAATTGAAAATGTAATATTTTAATTTGTCAAGACGTCATATATATAATTATAGAGTCGTGACTGTAAAAGTAAAAAAAAAAAAACATGTATTTGAGTGCCATCAACTAGAGTCGAAAAAAAAAGTAGGATTCAATTGATGTCACCACTGTACTAAAACGACTCACATATAAACCGATTAAAAGTTAACAATACACTATGATAAATGTACAAGATAATTTACGATTTTTTAACAGTTTACCTTATTTTAATCTCTTAAAAACAATTTTAACCGTTATATATGCAAAAGCTATCAATCATCTGAGGAATTTAGCGCCGCTATTTTACTTTTAATGAAAGACCTATGGCAACTGATGAAACTTTTGGAAGATTACATGCAGGAAATTCTTCTCAAATTATTTATTTATATTATTTCATAATTTCCTATTTTACTTTGTCTCCTTGTCTATATACGTATACACACACCAATATATATATATATATATATATATATATATATATATATATATATATACATGTGTATGTGCGCGTGTGTTTGTATGTATACATTTATTACGATCTGAATTGTATTGCAATTATGTATATGTGCATTACAAACGTAAAAATAAAGATTTTATACTAATGGTCATTAAATATTAAACAATTATAATAATGTTGATCAAAGAACAGATCCCCTTATCTGAATTCAAATAAATTATTATATATATATATATATATATATATATATATATATATATATCATTAAAACACAGTAGTATTTGAATAAATCGATAAGCAGAAGTTTAAGTTATTTAGAACTACTCCTCAGATTTATTGCGAAACAAAATCAATTTTCGTTGCGTAAAAGAGAAGTTATGATGAATTTATTTGTGTTTAAAGTCGTAATTACACATAGGCAGATGAGCGACGTTATGTATGACTGGTCTTAACGACTACTGTTGCTAGTAATTCACCGCCCCCGAGAAAAGAGAATTAACAATTGAAACAGAGATGATGAAAGAATGAAAAGGAGATAATTTGGGGATTTTATTGAAATCAGACGATTGCCGCACATTGTTATTACATATGTGTATGGTATGTTTATGCATATTGTTATTACATATGTGTATGGTATGTTTATGGGAGCAAAAAATAAGACTGAAATGAAACGAAGTAAATTTTAATTTACTGGAAGACTGGAAAAATCATGGAATACAATAGAATGATGCGAGTATGAAAGGTAATATGATCACGCTTAAAAATTGAAACATTAGGGAATAATTAATTAAAACTGAAAAAGAAAGTAAAAATTATATAAAATATATTACTTAAAATATTGCAGCATTTATAATTTTAATTCAATTATAACATTATATAATTAATTCTTAATAGTGAAATATGTTAAATTATAGATTAATTATATTTTTACTAGATTATCTTGTTGTTTTTGTTCCTAGTTTTCACAACTAGTCCTTTCACTTCCTACGTTTAATCTTAATCATATAAATTTTCCTGTTCGCGTGGGTCTATTGTAATATATGCATATATATATATATATATATATATATATGCATATATACATATATATATGTATATATATAACAGTAATAATATAGTTTGAAATAATATTCATGGATTTGCCTTCAAGCATATACCTAAATATTCGACATGACCCGCTTGATTTTAAGATTGCGACAGACGCTTCATGATGGCGGACTCTACACATAATGCTTTGTGTATTTGATGAAATAAAGTTTAATTTTTCTAGAATGAGATAATTTAAAATATTGTTCAGATCATGTTGAACAACGACGTTGGATGACCTGGGGGATAATTGTATAGTTACAGTCTTACATTCGCAATATGATAAATTTAGCTGCGATTAATTAGCAGTCGTTAGGCCTTTTCCCTCCAATATTAAGTACTGGTATGAATGAAGCCTAAAGAAATGTATTTATGATGATAAATTTTGAGTAAATTTTGCGTCACTATAGCACGATGGCATAATTTTATTATCAGTATATCGATCTACTCGTAAGCGGAAGCTACATTTTATGTAATTTTCCTGATTTTTCAAATGGATTGTAATTTACGAAAATACATAGGTATATTTGGCCAACGGCACAAATTTTCACAATTTCGACGAAAACGTTTATCTAGAGAATAAGGATTGGATAGAACTCATTTGGTTCTTGGACTTTCAATCTCGTGCTACGTTGGCACATCTAACCTCTTTTTGGCAATAATACTTGGCAAAGGTTTGTGTCTAAGTTAATCTGCTCTATTCTTTGTAACTAATTGCAATTCATCTCAAAGTGATTACCGAATAAGTCTCAAACGGCACCCGAATGTAATACAAGATAATGTTGGCTGAAGATTGAGAAAAATTCTTTATTATTAAAAAGTGAGCGCTATGATATAATTCCCACAAACACTGAATAATTTAATCTCTCGTTTAAGCCAATGGTGTGCTCGTTTTAATGGATCGTGCCAAAAATATGATTAATAAAATATATTCACAACTTTTATCAGTTCCGAATAAGCGCGTTAATTTTACATGCATTTCTATGTTTATTTCCCATTTCACTTGAGGTTTGTTTTTTTCGAAAAATAACGAAGTCATTTCGAAATTTTCGAATCTATTTAGTATATATACCAAACCAATGGGGTAAACATTTATTTATATATGAAATGTATAAATATCGGCGCTCAATTACAGAAAATGCTATCAGCCATGTTAGGTTGTCCATATATAACTCAATACATAAGTAAGTCTAGTTAGTATTCAAACTGTTTTTCGGAGAGTTTAATAACAGAGAAACATACGGGCATTGAATTAACGATTATCTACATGAGTACAGAGATGAATAAAATCAGATATGTGAAAAATATTTTTTAAATATCAACCGAGTTACCCGTGCTTTGCTACTATATTATTGTTTAGCTGTAGTAATCCACGTTTGAATAAATATATATTATGTTTATCAAAACTTGCATAATAATAAATATATTTTTGTTAATGAAAATATTAAAACAGCTTTGTATGGCATACTCATGCATAAATGCTAAAACGAGTCCGTTATTTGAAACAGTAAAGTCATAGAGCTTATTAAAATAAATCATCTTTAATTTACAATAGAGAAATTGGAAATTCGTACTGCCTTTATATATGTAGTATATAAAGAGTATATGAAACTTAGGTTGTATATAGCACATTAAAAACGCGTTTTCTCTCATAAAATTACAATGAGAAAGAAAATATAGTTTGTATATAGTAATCACCTTGTGAATCAATGTGCAGACATCTAGAAATACGACTTTACTATAATATATAATCATTATATTTTTTGGCTCGACTGAGCTATATAATAAAATATAAATTTGTAACGTGTTCATTTTTATTTATATTTAAAAGCTCATCATATAAACAACATTGCACATCGTCATTATGTATTATTTTTATTGGAATCGTTTGAGATGAGATATATAATTTTTAGTAACATTTGCGGATTGTTATACATATCTTTAGACTTGTTTTATCATATTTCAGCCAACCCATCCTCTTTCCGTGGCTAAGTTGAAAGAGGCATTGAATCTCTACGTTTCCAGTAAGAAATTCTCTGATAAAGCGGTCCGAATACTAACCAAACAAGCCGGAGTTTCATTCGGCAACACATGATGAGAAAACACCAACAATAGATGTCAGCGATTATTAAGCAACAGTTACGAGAATCAGCATTTTCATCCCGTCGGGTTAAATTACTGGAGGAAGATGAGAGAATTAGTTGGAAGAAAAGATATGAAACAACATTAATCATGAAGATGAGGATAACAGTCCGCACTTTTCTCTTTCTTTGGTTGGCTCATGTTTTGTAGGTGTTATTAGAGTGCCTGTTCTTGAAATGGCAATATAGCACGGCATAATTACATTGCCAGCCTGTTTTTCTTAGGAAACATTATTTAATCATTAATAAGTATATATTCAACAACACTTTGAAATCCGTGTCAAATATGTCCGTTTTTACAACAACGTTGCCACAACCGCAATGTTTTTTTT
>NC_136506.1:4146666-4179166 GCF_053919585.1 Euprymna scolopes
TACATTCATTCATACATACATACATACATACATACATGCATACATACATACACACGTACAGTTAAACAGTTGAAATTTTTATCATTGATACCATTTTTACCTAAACACGTGTTATCAAAATTAATAAACCCATAGAGTATAAAGGACTTGATAAAATTCAAAATTCTATGAAAAAGTCGGTTTATAGAAAGGTGCACATTAAAGTGTCATCATTCTGTTTAAATTTATAATTGCATTCAACTTAAAATTCTTTCAGGAGAAACCCTCGTCTAGATAGAAACCACTAATACCAATTTCCCACACTATATATATATGTATACGTCGATCCATGAACAAATTTTCTGTCTTAGAACTGCACAACTATGGAACTCTCTTCTAATTGCCTGCTTTCCAGCTAGCTAGGGTATAGGCGTCTTCAAGCTCAACGTAAACAAGTTCTTAAGGAACCGTTCCTATTAATTAATCCAATCTATCAAATTTCCACTATTAACGATTACAATGATATTGTCCCATTGACCACTATTAACTTTTTAACAATTATCCTCTAGTGGATCCTGGGACTTCATGCGTTGTTACTCTTATATAAAAAAGTACAATATGTAATAAGATAATAAAAACGTAATATAAAAATATGGAATATTAAAGAGACAATGTTAGTATTTTTCATGTTGCATCTTTGTTTACTTATTAAAAAAAGATTTTGAAACAAGCGCAAAAATATAGGCCACAAACTATAAAAATAACACTAATTTTAGAGGGAGCATTCCGAATCGTAAACAAAAATACGTTATTCACAAAAAATAACTTTATTCTAAAAAAAAACTATCTTTAGCTGACCGGGAATCGAAGAGTTAGTATGTTTTCTCTTCGTTATAAGGCAAAAGCAGTTCCGATAAATTAATTAATTTTTCTTTATTGATCATAGAAGTTAAGCATTTACACTTTCCTGCTGACGTTTATGCAAGACGTGCATTTCTAACTTATTTAAACTAGCATACCTCTTATGCTTGTCTACTTTGTTTTCATCATAAGCGCTTTAATGTCTTGTTTTACTAATTTCTTATAACGAAATAACCGAAAGATTCGAATTTTAAGCTGATAATCAGAAAAAAAATAATTTCAAATCCAATCCCCAAATTTGCTCGAGGCTCATAAATGTTCTAAATCTTTAACATCTTATTAAATCAAATGATCACTGGAACTGCAAGAGCGAAAAAAATTGATGCAAAAAATCAAACACTTTAAATTTTGAAAAACACATGCCACTGTAGCGAATGCATCTTAATATTTATTCAATGATCTGCAGTATTTAATGTAATCATGGCATCTTACCATTTATTTATATAGCCAAATCAACATGATGTAACGTCAATATTTTACCTCGCCATTTACTGATATAATATTAAATGCAAAACTCTTATTATAACTATCTAATAGAAACATACCAGGTGTCGAAACAGAGTAAAAATATCGTTCCCTTCAGGAAATTCTATGGGTACATTCTTAACATTATATTTATTCAATATTATTATCGTAGATCCTATTGCTGTAGTCTACGCCGAAAAATGTAAACACAATTAACTGAGTTCAAATCATCAGAATTTTGTTATACATCTTATTAGCGGGACTTGTGTAAATTACAATAGGGACACATTCATATATAATATGTTGATGTTGGCATTCGGTATATGTTCATTGTACATGGAGATGCCCTGATATTATATATATATATATATATATATATATATATATATATATATATATATATATATATATATATATATTTGTTAAAACTGCAATAGTAGTAATCTAAGCTAGCAGGGAGGTCCAGCGTAACCAGTTCGTAATGTACGCCAAAATATGATATTTACATTCTTGCAGATTTCATATATACGAGTGGGGTGCAATAAGTAATGTCCCTGCCCCACTTCCCATAACAGTAGTGCAACGAAATTTGACACAGTTATTAGTCTTTCTCTACATAGGAACCACCCAGCGTTATGTATTTCTCCGATAAGTTGATGCAACTATAACCACGGCGTGACTTCATAAATCAAGGCTGTATCATATTGGAAACGTTTTCCTTTCAAAAATAACTCCATGGCTGGAAAGAGGTGAAAGTCAGGAGGTGTAAGGTCAGGAGAGTAGGGAGGATCGGGTGGATTTCATAACAACACGCCCGTGCTTGATCTGGCGACATGCGTGTTGTAGACCGGAGCGTTGTCCTGCAGCAGGAGGGTACCTTTGCTGATCTTTCCCCGCCTCTTGATTTTGATAGCTTCCCTTTATTTCCTCAAACGTGAAGCATAATATGATCCTGTAATTGTGGTGCCCTTTACAAGGAAATCTGGTATCATTACTCCGTCCTGGTCCAAACAGACTGTGAGCATGGCCTCGCCAGCGGAGGGCTGAACCCTTGCCTCTTTTGGAGGTGGTGAATCCATGTGCGTCCACTGCATTGACTCTGCTTTAGTCTTTGGATCATAGAAATGGACCCAGGTTTCATCCTGTATTATCAGTCTTTTGACAAAATTTGATTCATCTTCTTGGCACATTGCCAAGTTCATTCTCGAGCACTCGATGCGTTCTCGCTTCTGGAATAGCGAGAGCAACCTGGGAATCCATCTGGTGGACACCTTATGCATATGCAAATGGTCATTAATGATAGTTTCCACATACCCTAATCTCGACATCTTGGGCAATTTGCCGAATAGTAATGAGTCGATCTTCCAAAATGGCAGCCTCAACTTGACGGCCAGATGCCTCATCAATGGCAGAAGGGGTGTGGCCAGGTCTGGGAGCTGTTTCCAAAGACTTTCGGCCATGTTTGAATTCACGATGCCAGCGTTTTACAAGGTCATATGATGCGGCATTATACCATAAGTTTCTTTCATTTCACTAAAATCTTCTGTGGTGTGCATCCTTTCACATACAAAAACCGGGTCACTGCTCGACATTCAACAAGTTCCATTTCACATCTTACTCAGTTCAAATACCTGTAAAATAGAAACCATGAGTTCAGAGCTGTAGTTAGCTATATAACCCATAGAGATATAACTCATTGCACATGAAAAATTTCGGCTAGATCAGAATACGGAAGTGTGTCAGAAGCATTACTTATTGCACACCCCTCGTATTATTATAGATTTAATGTTCTATTCGTTTTTTTTAATTATAAATTAGAGAGTTCAAAATAAAAAAAATATATATATCTATATGACTTGGACTCATCAGCTTGCATAGAAACCAAAACGTATGCGATATATAAATAATGTGAGAGATTATATACATAATAAATTCCACAGTCAAACAACGTCACATCCCTCGAAATCCATGACTGGGATTCCAAGGCTCGAGTTTCGCCCTCATTTAGGCTCATCAATTAGATATATCCGAATCTCTTGCATCCGAGGCAAGCGTTTAACCAACTGAGTAAACACCTCGCACACAATAAATGATATTAACTAACACAGATCAAGCAGGTCGCGCCGAAATCCGCTGTGTCTCGATAAGGGACGCGTTCATAAAACGAGCTCATAACTCCAAGTCGATATCCCAGAATTCGGAGTTTAAAATTGAAATGGCGATTCCATCCAGAAATGTAAACCTCGCGAGCAATCAATGATACGATTTTAGAATATTACAGATTATATATAATTAATTCTATCAATGACTTGGATTTCTGGTTCGTTGACTGGCATGTCTCTAATGGGCTTCGACCTTATTTGTCTGCGGAATTAATATATATATATATATATATATATATATATATATATATATATATATATATATATATATATATATTTAAATAAGGGAGTAGTCACCAACAATGTGTATTTTTTAACATTATTTTATTATTCCGTGTCTTGGTTTTTCATTGGGAATTATGTTTGGATCATTGTAATAATGTTTTTAAGTCATTGAAATCGTTTACGCGCGTTTGAGACGGTCTGTGATGCGTCCTCGTCAGAAATTATTTTCAAATGTGTAAAAATTGCGATTTTCGTAGTTAGTTTGAAGTTTTTCCAAGGGGTGGAGGCTTGTAAGTGTTTATTATACATTGGTATGCTGAATTTGTATTGCTTTTTTATTTGGTTTGTCCAGGGAGCCGTTGACCTCGCTGTAGTCAGTCACTATCTCTTTCTGCTAATGTAATTTTCTTTTTCTTTAGGGTGGGGTAGGGTGTGTGTATGTGTATTTTAAATTTCTATAGCTTGAATCGTAAAGTATTTGGGTTGAGAATTACCTATATGCAAAGAAAAGTACAACAGCATTATGTTGACTTTGAATTTATTTCGTATAAGGAAGTATATTGGATTGGCATTAATTTATTTAATAGAGAACCTGAATTTAAAACATGGTTAATGTTCTCTTCCCAGCCAATGCGCTGTAAGCGCTTTTTGACAATATATTTTTCTAAATTATAATACCTTTTGACAAATAAGTTGCGATCGGCTTAGAGGAACTTGTAGTATTTATTATTTTATTATACTTTTAATATTGCTGTCCTCAGCCAATTTATATAGTGTTATGATTAAACAAAACAATCTTTCAATACTAAGAGTCAACGTTTTGTGGAGCTTTATATGTCCATACTTCAAAATCAATGTTACGTCCAACAGTCCTCGGTTAGACGAAAAAAATAGTGGCAATATACCATGGTCTGCCAATTATGTGTGCGTCAGTTAAATATGTTCCAAAAATCGTATCACCCAATGCAAAATATTAATGAATATTTACCGGTGTCACTTAAGTAAGATTTAGATCTATTTAACAAAGCTCCAAGATCAGATTGCGTATTTCTATTGACCAGATGTAAATACTTGCTATTACAATGTAATTTTAGAACATTCCGATTGTTAAAATGTACACTAAAATGTGTGTTATATTTGTTTTATTTATGATAACAATATTTATGTTTACGCTAGGAACAAGCATACTTCATTTAAACAATAACTAAGTTGTTTAATACATTGAAATTTTATTGTTTTTCACAATATTTCGCAGAGTTTTATTTCACAAATGTATTAATCAGATTACCCCTTAAATTTATTCGATTATGTTTGATATAATAAGTTTAAACATTGAATTGATTTAAGACAATATTACACTGACTCATTCTATCGTCAGAATAAACCGGTTACATATTTTTAAACTGTTTAATTATTAAAATAACTGGCTTCAATATTCACTTTCATTGATTAAATCTATTTGCAGTTTACAAATTAATAGACGTGATTTAACGAATATTTAACAGTTTTTCGTATAAGTTTGATGCTTCTCGTAACAATTCCAACTTTCTTCAGTAATCTATTGGTGAAGTTTGGCATCTGAAAGTATGTAGTGAAAAAGCTGTTTGGAAAATTCAGGTTTAATTGCAGTTTATTGGAGGTGAAAGGTGCAATTGCAGTACAGGCGACACTCGAAATACAATTGCGGAATACGTAGAAGGATTAGCTAATGTACTCATTAATTAAATAGAGTGGTTCATTCAAATATACTGGCAGATTCGAAATATCTAAAGAAGGTCGGCGTTGTGAAAATAAAATACTAGATGAGAATAATAGGTAGAATATTTCAAATTATACTCTGCAACAGTGTTAGCTTATTTGAATGTTACATATGTCTACAATTTAAGACAACACATCTATTGTTGGCTAGTGTTATCAATTCCCAAAAATTCAGAAAAAAAAGAACATTTTTGTTTTACGAAAAACATTTAAAAAATGACTAAAAACTATTTAATTTATATGAAACATTAATCATCTTAAACACATGAGAATAAAAACCTCGTTTACGAAATCTTATAAGTGTAAGATTGAATGAACATAAAGAGCTTAAATGAGGATTAAAGAAAAAAGGGTAATAAGAGAGCGAAGTATGAGGAGAAGAGGAATTGGAATTAGTTGGTGTAAGAAGCGACAATGGAATGTCCACGTAGTATATTAATATTACGTTGCTATCCAGCATCAGTGGCAATACTAATAAGGCATATAACATTTCTATTCTGCGATTGATTAAAACCAGGCAATGATGTCAGTTCCTCGCAGCATATCAGATCTCCAAGACCAATTTTTTTGATGGATTACTTAGTCGTAATTCTAGCACAGAATATTTACATTGTATTTATGAACAAGCACATCCTGTTCTGAGTTGATATTTACTGTTCCCAGAACATAATCCGATTTTGTGAATTAAGACGCTTGACTACTGAAACATTTTCCACTACATTAAACATCACTTTATTAACCAACCACCTTATCGAATACTTTTAAGCAGCAGATATATAATTCTCTTTACCTTAGTGTGCATAGATGCAGATACATCATATATATATATATATATATATATATATATATATATATATATATATATATATGTATATATCATGCTCCCTATATAAGGTTAGGCATTTAGGAAGTGATATAAAAATTACTATTAATGTATGAAGCAATGCTATTCGTGTAAAAAAAATTGAGCTTATATATTAGGACAATGTCAAAACATTATATTATCCTAGCAGTAGCCGTATAGCGCAAAGATTAGAAACTCAGACAGTCTTTTGGTCCATCGGGTTTCGTTTCTCAAGCCGCCCTATTAGCCTACCAAATAACTACATATATTTTAGTTGTAATTTCTGAATATATATATATATATATATATTCATGCAGTGAATAATGTATAGAAGGTTAAAGCAGTAGCACTATATACAACTACAACATATTCCACGGTTTGAAAGCATGTCCCTCTTGTGAAAATCCAATAATATTTTATAACTTAACCCAATCATGTGGTTCTTAGATTTAAAAAAAACAGCTTGACTTTGATGGCTGGAAGTCAAAATAACATAGTATAAATGAGGTAAATTTTGAAAAATATTATTCTTGATATTTATAAAAGACCTCACTACTTACATTGTCTTGGAGATGGGTATGTTTTCTGATGATAAAAGGCTCCAAAAAATTCGAGGGCGAAACAATTAACTTAATTCTCATGAAAACGGCCCAAATCTTCAACGCTAGTATAGAGACATTAATCATTTAGTGTAGAACAACTGATTTAATTCCTAAAATTACTTCTTACAAACTCCTTGATTTAATTTTTATAGACACCATTCTTTACAATGAAAGTGAGTTCTATTTTCCGTGCTTGAAGGTAACTCACACCTAGAAATATCCTGTAATATGGCACACAAATTGATGCACCTATGAATGGAGTATAGTAATTACGTTGTTTATTGAGCTTGACCCTTCCTTAAGCGCTGATTCAATAAGTTTGCGTTGCGTTTTTTTTTAAATAAATGTAATTATCAATTAAACAACATGAATGTTTCAATTGTTTATCTGCATTAAATTCCGAAAGAGACAGGTTAAATACTTACACCAATGAAAACCCCACCTATGTGTATGAATAAATATCATCAGTCGATAAATTGAGTAGCCATTATACATAATTTTACAATAATTATACACTCATTTAACTTTTGTTACACATCCATTTTTGGATAATAACAGTTATATTTATTTCCAAATAAATATAAATTACACCACGTATTTTTAAATATTTTAACGGCTGTATATCGTTAACAAAAAAGTATTACTCTCATTCACAACCCTGTAATGTTTTTTTGAGGTTCGAACGTGTTTTTTTGAGGTTCGAACGTGTTTTTTCGACCTTAAAAAGAACAAAGTCATACTTTTAATTACAATAGATATATTTTCAAGTATTTTTACAAGGAGGTCACCAGTTATCAATGCCCGGAAGCCACTCAGGGATAAGGGTTATTGCATGTACAGTACGTTGTACGTTAGTGTTGAGATTTCATAAAGTATCTACTTAAGGGACGTTTTATCAGGAATTTATTGTACTTAAATACATTCCCCCAGAAAAGGTTTTACAATAAAGACAAAACGTTTATGGATATTAGACTTTGTTTATTCTTTTTTCTCTCTTCTCCATTTTCTGTTGCTCTCTCTCTCCCTCTCGCTCTCTCTTTATATATATATATATATATATATATATATATATATATATTTATATATATATATATATATATATAAACATACATATTGTACATCTATTCAAATGTATATATGTATATTTAAACGTAGACATTTGTATCTCATATATATATATATATATATATTCAAATATGAAGATAAAATACATTTAAATTTATTATCTGAAACAATAGATCTCTCTTCTTTGATTTTAAGCACATATATAGATTACTACGATGTTTTTAACAAATAAAAAACGTCTTATAAAAAATGTGCAATGTTCCTGTCAAAATGCGTACATATCAAATACATTGTACAACTGTCGGCGCCCCCTGTAAAAAAAACACATCTAAACGTAGTGATGACTGGAATGCATGTTTCAGTTTGATTAAATTCATGAAAGATTTCATGTGAAGCAATTTGTACAAAATTCCGAACGTAGTTTTAAATTCATCTTACTCTCTGTACCTTCTGGATATTTGTGATCATTTGTAAATGCTGACATTTGTAATGCTATTATTTTTCATACCTGTGAGCTATACTTTTAATTTCTACATGCATTCTTGTAAAATTTCGCACTGTTCAAAAAATTTTCAATATAAACATTTTAATCTTATTTGCACTGATAAAGCGTGATTTTGCCTCAAATACCAACACGATTTACAAAATATAATTTTATACAAAATAGAATTAGATACGAAATGGGATTCCTGTTAAGCAACACCATTATCAGAATGATATGATCGCATTTATATAAATAGTTTACATTGGTGTTGCTAACTTTAAAACATTAAAAAGGTAAGGCAGATACGAGATCGGATCTAAAATTACACAGGCAATATTGTGGGTTTGAAGTGTGAATAAAAAAAAACAATAATTAATCACATTTAAAAATAGTTTTATAATTCCAAAATAAAGACACAGATATGCTAAATGTTTTAAAGAGGTATTAATCAGAGAGAATACAGAGAATACGAAAGGAATACAGAAGGAATACGGTTAGATAAAATGAATTAAACGTACACTGCATTGTAAACCTCGCTGCATATTTATGGCATTACAGCTAAATACAGATGTGAATACGCTGGTAATTCCTAATAAAATAATTGGCAACAAAAGAGAAAAAAATATTTAAATATACCAGAAAAGAAAATACATTTACAATCACATAGTGGGGAGTAGAGTAGTCGCGGTTCAGAAAGTTAAGCGCATGCCATCTGATTATAGATAATCGCTGTAAGCACGACAAACGCGAACACTCACACGAACGAGCAGTTCGGACGTTCTCTGAGGATTACGCAATTACAAAAAAGAAATAACAAATCTGTAATTCTTTGTGTATTGCATATATTTTGGTGTGTTTGCTTCAAACTTCAATACGTACGCTGCTGGGGCACACTAATAAAGATACCAACAAGCATTGCGATATTTTATAAGGGTATAATCAAAGAAAATTGTAAAGTCCTATTTATAGAGACTGACAATAGCAACGTACTAATCAAATGGATCCACATTTTGCTAACAACGAGTAAGAAACAGAACTTGTCTCATACATATGTTTGGTATTTTAGAATTCCTGCATATTATTGTTCGTGTCCACACGAGAAAGATTTTGGATTTCTACCTGAGTAAATTTACATTACAAAACTTATACAGGTCAACCAGTCATTGAAAACACTGTTTCATTTTCAAGACTTGTATACATAAGCTACCTGTCAAAAACTCTAAACATGCTTTTCAATTCAACTGTTGCAAAATGGTTACATGTATTAAGGTATTTTTTTGAAAATGTTTTATGATGTTGAACAAATATTGTAAATTGTCTTATGTATGTAAATGATTATTGATTTTCACAGCAAGAATTCAAAGTCAGCAGTAAATATACATTAGATTTAAACAGTCTAGGAGAAAATAAAACTAGTTAAGACGTATGGTTGGCTTACAGAATCAGTTAGAATTTTAGACGTGGGACAAGAATTGAAATTATGTAAACGGGTATTTAGAGAGTTTTTAGATGTGATAAGCCGTAAGAAAGATGTTTTGTTTTAGCATTTAATTTTGTTGGGTTTTTTTTAGAGATTCTAAAAAAATTTCTCCAAGAAAAGTGGCTTGGTAGGGATTGATAAGCACAAGATGTGCCCCTATACGAAACATTTGGGAAACCTGGTCAATTAAGTGCTTAAAATAAGCTGGTTGCACGTACCGACTCCAAGCAAGTGGTAAGTCTTGGCTTAATTAATAAACAGGCGTTGGAAAGAATACGAAAATTCTTAAGGGGACCAGTAAACCGAGGATAGGTATTCCCAAGGCAATCACATATATATATATATATATATATATATATATATATATATATATATATATAGCTTAATGCCGTAAATTACGGAAGACAGATATAACCTTGTATTTTTTTTAGAGACGCATGAATGTGGGATATATCAGCTGGATCTTGGAAGCTCTGGTGAGAGAAAAGAAAAATCACAAAAAAATCGGGATATCAGATAGTATTTAGAGCGCTATTAAGGTGTTGGGCGCGAAAGGTGTTAGTTAGTTAGGGGTGATATTTCTAAATCCTCGTCGAAGTTTCACGAATCCAAGCAAGGAAATCCGAGTGAATCTGTATGAGAGAAAAAAGGTATATCTTAAACTTCTGAAGCCAACCACAAAGATTTAAGTATATGAGCTTTGGTATGTCCCGTATAAGATAGTTATTGAATAAAAAAAACAAAGTCATACTTGATAAGACTAACCATGCGGAAAGAGAGACCAGAACACTTTTGGGACGAAGGAAGTCGTCCATTTCGAGAAAGGTGAAAACCTCTAGTCTGCGGCATATGGGTGGCTGGAAAATAGCTGATGTGAATCATAGGTAAAGACCCTACACCCCCAAAAAGTAAATGCCACGAAGATCAGAAAGGTTCTGATCTTATAAATAAATAAATAATTGTGAAGTCGACCGAGGAGGGATGACTTAAAGAATTTTTTTTTTCGTTTGTTTTTTAGCCTGATCTTTCTAGCCGTGTTGTTGTGTAGATGTAAAAATAAAAAAAAACTGTACTACATTTAAAAATGCATACATTTTTTTGTGAAATATGGAAGGGAGGGATGTTACATGATAAGGGCTGGCCCCTGTTCATGTAAGTATAAAAATGGAGAATTTAGTTTAAAATGAAAATGACATAGCAATAGACAAATTCAAACCTCGTAATTTAGTTTAGAAATAGATTACGTGTGAGGATTTAAAAATGTAAAACAAACATTTGTTTAGAATATAGATAAATATTTCAAGGAAAGAATGTGAACTCTCAAGTTTGTTATGAAATTTTAAATTGAAAGAATGCAGCTTATAAGATAATAATAGGTTACTGAGAAATAGGAAAAGTGTTGGGCACGTATGTCCAAAACACGTGACAGAAGACAATGTTATAACATGTGTATGACGTCACGGAAAAATAAAAAGTTCTAGGAATAGAGAAAACACTTGAGAGTTAGTGAGTCAGTGAGAAAACTCAGAGGGAGGCAGTCGTCTAGTTATTCGTCTAGGAGCGAGACGTCGCTTCAAGAAAAAATGTAAGACTTAAATTCTTGGTGCTGGAAACACGGCCGTGTGACGAAATAAACCATCAAGTGTTCTTTGTAAAGGTTGTCTTGTGTCTTATGATTCTTACAGAAAGGTAAAGTGGAATTGTATTATATATTTGTGTTATATGTCTTTACATACACGTCTCAACATCATCATGTCTACACAATGTCCGAACTGTCTGAACACTATCCCTTCACTATAAGAGCTTTCTTATTCTTCCATTCAACACGATTAAGGAATGAACTTTTAATATATAAGAATCTCTCCTAACATGAACAATTTCTCTAAAAGTATCTTACAACAACATCTCTCTATCTCTGTAAGATACAACAACAATCTCTCTGAGTCTTACAACATCCCTCACTGTAATAAGACTCTTTCGAAGCATCTCTCTCAAGACAAACACACTAATAAGACTCTCTCAATGAAACCCCTATATGTAACACTCCATCCTTGGACGTACTTGGCGTTTAGATAGATAGAAAATTCAATAAGCAGTGAGATATCTTCTGGAGTGGTAGAGGGATCCTATCATTTTTCCGGCGATTTTGGTAATAGACCTGATGTACGTGTTCTATTGCAGGTCAGGAATAAAGTTCAATCCCAGAATCTTATCAGTCGAGAGCCATCCATATCAATTAATGCCAGATGGGGGTCAGAGAGTTGATGACGTAAAGATGGGAGCTTAGTTTTAGATGCATATAAAGTAACAAACCACCGCGTCCCCCACTGTTCAACGCGCTCGATATCAGACGAGAGAGACTCAGAGAGAACATTTGTCATTTACGACTTATGATGTGTTACCATAGATGGTCGTGTTTTCAGCATATATGTCAACGAATGATTTAAGTATGTGTTTTGGGAGATCATTGATGTAGATCAGGAAGAGAGTTGGGCCCAGGATTGACCCCTGAGGGACTCCAGGATTAATACTGATGACCTCTGATTTCTGCCCATCAGCCACTACTCTTACGAGCCTATAAGAGCAAAATGATTTAATGATTGAGAAAACATTTCCAGTTATACCATAGCTGGAAATCTTGTGAAGAAGGCCCTTATGTCATACCTTATCAAAGGCTTTTGTTATGTCAAAAGCAATTGCCCTAGAGAGGAAGCATTTGTCAAGAGATTCTCGAATCCTATGAGATATAGCCGTTAGCACATCTGCAGTAGATCTGGTAGAACGGAAACCATATTGCATGCCACTAATATGGTTATTTCTGCTGAGGTGGTTGACTATTTCTCTATTTAATATGGATTCCAGCAACGTACTCATGACACACAGGAGACTTATTGGTATGTACTGAGAGGGAGAGGACTTATCACCTGAATTCTTCAATAAAAGGCATACTGATGATTTTTTCCAGGGTGTTGGGAAGCACTTCTCCTTAAGGCAACGCTTAAACAGTTTTGTAAGTATGGGAGCAATTCTGGTTAAAGCTTTTTTTAGCACTATAATTGGGATGTCGCCAGGGCCAGTTGCTTTATTGGAATCAAGCTTCTTCATTATCTTAGCGACACGTGCAGGGATATTTGTATGCTGCAGAGCGTGTTGTCTGTATATATATATATATATATATATATATATATATATATATATGTGTGTGTGTGTGCCCATTTCGTGTATGTCTCGCAAAGGGGCGTTACGATCGCTTAACTCTGTTTATATAGCCCCTAGATAATAATATCTACAATTTGGGAACGCGGGTCACCTCTACATTTATTTACGTTGACTCTTATGAGATTCGCGCTATTTCGCTCTGCCTCCTGTTTGTCCTGCTTTTAATATAAATAAAATGAAACTAAATTCAAACCGTTCGTTCTCGACAACTCCCCGGTAAACTTCCAGAAGCAATCCGCTTTGATCAATGTGGGGGCAAACCCCTCTTACATCAGGCAATTGCTATTCAATCTGGACAATAGGGAGCTGGTTTCCCCCTTTGAGGAAAAACAGGCAAATTTGAGTTAGCAAAAGTTAACTGCGTGGCTTCTATTTGACCTCATTAATTAGGTCAAATACAATCAGTAGACTTAACTTTTATTGCGGCCACCTGTTTTTAATAATTAAATAAAAAAAAAAACGCAAACGTGTTTTCGTTGTATGTCGCGGTAGCCCAGTGGTTAACGTAGCACCTTGTGTTCACACTTTAATTTCCAACTTTGGCTGAAGGGTTCGGGTTCGATCCTCATAAACTCACCTACCACAACTTTTTTCTTATTTTACGCCCCCCCAGAGTTTTCATTTACCCAAATACCACACAAGCCTCAAAACACCCGGGCATCGCCGGGTAACCCCGCTAGTATATATATATATATATATATATATTATATATATATATATATATTTATATATATAATAAGAGAAATATAGACATAGCAAGTAAGATATACAGTGAGGACTCTTCCAAATTACTCTGCATTCTCTCTGTTCATTGCCTTGTTGTTTCATTTATGTTCTTAACACATATTTTCCGTTGTTGTTTACTACCAAGGTTTAAGAGAGGCCTATATATCCTCGACAGAAGGATACACCGCGCCAGTTCTTTAACTTTGTACTTTTTACCTCGCGGTACATACAGCGCCTTGCCGTCCCAAATGAGCACCCATATTGTACTAGCCAGGGTCAACGTTGCTTAAGTTGTGTAATCTGGTGATAACCGATGTGTCAACGCGATTGCGCCATGATTGATAACCGTCAATCTCTGGTATTGGCTGGTACTGAAAAAAAGAAAAGTTAACCAAGACACACTTTGATAGCTAGATTGATTCAACGGAATCATTCTCTAAGTGTAACTGTTTCGGGCTATGGACAGCCGCCCGCATTAGAGAGTCATAGTCGCCAACGCTGTAAAACTGTACGGTAGTGATGCTGCTGCTGCTGATGATGTTGCCGATGATGATTATGCTGCTGCTGATGATGATGATTATAATGATGATGATAGATTTCCATAAACATTCATCAACTCGACTAAAACTGATAAGATGATTATACCGCACTCAATTAGCCGTGGAAATTGAAATAAGCCTTCGCCGCCCAATAGTCTAACCGATTAGTTTTATCTGTTTCACTTGCAGAACTTTTGATATTTAACCAGCAAGCTAGTCATTCCCTGATTAGCATAAAGAACTCCGTTGTTAATGTTCTATATAATTCCAGAATGTCCATAAAAAAAGCTTGTCCACCAACCTTTTCGCTGTGAGTCCAATACTGCAACATTTCATAGTGTATCCATAGTTGAATGCGCGGATGAGATTATAGAGACTTTTTGATAGTTTTGGAGTCATCTGAGCCTCTAAAAGACATATCGATACATTCTTTTTTAATATAATTTAATTTGACAGGTATTTGACATGTATAAAATGTGTTCATGCATATGTTATATATATATATATATATATATATATATATATATATATATATATATATATATGTATGTATATGTATGTGTGTATGCAAACAAATATATATTAATGTATATATATACATATATATATGTACTAGCAAAATACTCGTCGTTGACTGAGTTAAAAAAAGGCTACAGAAAATGGACTCTGATTTATGAAAGTATGATAGGTTATGTAAAGGAAGGGCTGTAAAGAGATAGCTTCGAATTTGGGGGTATCAAGACCAAAGCAAAATATGATGAAAGGTAAAATAACATAGATAACCCCCATAATCTATTATACCATACATGTTCGCACTGAAACACTTATCACAATATTCTCTGGATCTATGTTAAACTGTGTGGCATATTCCATTCTATGGAGTTCAGGCGCGAACGAACGCCCCATAATTTTATTGTACCATATTTCTTCAAACTGAAACATAATTATCAAAGTATACTTACGCAGATAGATATTAAAAGTATTTATTAAAGATTGTGCCTATTTCCATTCTATTTAAGTTAAAACATACTTATTATCTATATCAACACCACTTGTAAACGTTCTTTTTTTATTTTTTATTTCCATACTTTCTGGATCAGTCGCGTACGCAAACCCAACAATTTTAATGAATGATTATTATGCCAGATCAAAAATATCCCATTCCTGTATGTCGATAAATCTTCTACCATTATATGTGATCAGTGTTCCATAATAGTCAACCATATAGGAGCCTATTCGTGACCAGGCACACACAGACGTTCAGCTTATATTATATATATATATATATATATATATATATATATATATATATAAATTTATAAAATATATATGGCGATTAAGCTACACTGAATATTCGGCGTTTCATCCACGCTAGGATACGCCAGGCTTCTGCGCGAATTATGTGGTCGTTTCTTGTTTCTCTATGGTCCTCTTCTGTTGAGGATTTTAGTTAGCCAATCAGCTTTCTTGTATCCACCGCGCCCCTTCCTATCAGCCAATGGGCATGCATTTTATCGAACAAAGGATCTGTTTTAGAACTAAGTTAGGGGTTTAAGGCAGAACTTTTCCTTTATATATATATATATATATATATGTATATATATACATATATGTATATAAATATATATATATATGTGTGCCTATCTATCTATCTACCTCTCTCTCTCTCTATATATATATATATATATATATATATATATATATATATATAAAAGGAAAAGGTCTGCCTATAACCACTTACCTTGTTCTTAAATACATCAACTCAAAATTCAATTCAATAATCTTTTAACTGCAAACAAAATTTCCGAAGGTAATTGGCGATTATAAACTCTGATAATAATATGGCAATGTAAAACCCCACAAAACCAACTCTTCTTCGGCCCCATTATTTAACACGTAACAACTCATATCTGTGAATTTACCAAAACAATCAGTGACTTAATAGCCACTGACCTACCAGGACAATACAGCGTAAACTCCGAAGAAGGAAGAACGTATACAAATTCTCCAAGCAACGAATACACACACACACACATAAACACATACAAACGCACGCACACACACACACACACACACACACACATATATATATATATATATATATATATATATAACAATTCAGGTTAAAGATGTTCAGAAGTAGGAGCTAAGGAATATAACGAGGTTGTTTTCTAAAAAGGCTGAATGCGATTTCTCCACTTTTTATCCCTCCTTTTTAAAGAGCTCGCAATTTTATAGTTTTTTTTAAGAGCTTAGTTTTTTTTTCTATGGCGTCGAATGGTTCATGGTTGCCTAACGATATCTCATTGACTGAAACAGTGGCTGTTTGTAGCGGACATATGTATCTGTTTTACGGCATAATCACGTTAACACACCGATGTTTTATAGATCAGCGAAGTTAAGCAGCATATAGCCTGGTTTGTATTAGATGGGTTGTCAAGTTGGTCGTTCCAGGGACTGCATGTAGGAGGAAAACTTTGTACAATATACTTCCCATTTTTTTCGGGTGATTGCAAGAAAGAGGAAATGAGACAGAAAGCACTCGAAAATTATTCAACTTTAATATCAGGTTATTTACAAATTTTCTAATCTGTGGCCTTCACTGCAACTCTCGCACCGTAGCTGTGACTAAGGAGTCTATGAACCACAATGCGGAACTGTTTTCGTGAAATTGTTTTTTATTATTAGCAACTGGTCGTATTTCATTAAAATATTTACAATTGTAAATTGAGAAACACCGTCTCTGTTTTGTTTTGAGATATACGTTTATTATTATTGATTTATAGATGATGAGGGGAGGTTTTGTCATGATTTTGCCATTGCTTATGACCTCACTCAGATTGTTCGCGAACCCACCCGTGTGCCCGATACACCCAATCAATATGCAAGCCTCTTAGACCTTTTTCTTTCAACTTCCCCTGAGCTATGTTCATGTACCGTTCATTCTCCTTTAGGATCCTCCGACCACTCCGTCGTATCAGTTAAGATAAAAACAAAATGTAAGAAGCCATCAGACGTACCCCTCCACCGTACTGTATACCGATACTCTATGGCTGACTGGGATAGCTTCCGTACATTCATATCTGATTTACCTCTGCACTCCATGTTTAAAAAGGAAGTGTCCTCTATAGTATCAGATCGGACCGAATGGTTAATTGTAGGCATAGACCAATTCATACCATCTAAAAAATTCCAACAAAAAACTAACAGCCAGCCATGGTTCTCCCCATAATGTGCTGCTGCTATCGCGCACAGAAATAACTTTTTCCATAACTACCAACGTAATAGATGCACTGAGACTAAAGCTGCTTTCAGGACTGCCAGCAACCACTGTAAAAGAGTAATAAAAAATGCAAGAGAGCTATATGCCCAGTCTGTTAAATCCAAGGTAGCTGATCACTGGCTTGGTTCCCACCAGTTTTGGCAAATAACAAATAGGATCTTGAACAGAAGTGTGCGTTCTATCCCAACCATTATCAATGGACCAGAGGTTATCTCGTCAGCATCAGACAAGGCCAAACTATTTGCAAAGAACTTTGCAGCTAATTCTACCCTATGCGACGAAGGCCATCAACTCCCCATATTTCCTCCTATAACACAGAACAAGCTAGGTAACATACAAATATCCGTGCATGAGGTCGCCAAGCTAATAAAAAACCTAGATTCCAGTAAAGCAACTGGCCCTGATGGCATCCCAATTATAGTGTTAAAAAAGCTTCAACCAGAACTTGCTCCCATACTTACGAAACTATTTAAGCGCTGCCTTAAGGAGAAGTGCTTTCCGACCCCCTGGAAGACCTCCTCAGTTTGCCCTGTATTTAAGAATTCAGGTGATAAGTCATCTCCCTCTCAATACAGACCAATAAGTCTTCTCTGTGTTATGAGTAAGTTACTGGAATCAATATTAAATAGAGAAATAGTAAACCCCCTCAGCAGGAATAACCTTCTTAGTGACACACAATATGGTTTCCGCTCTGCAAGATCTACCGCAGATGTGCTGACGGTTATATCCCACAGGATTAGTGAATCTCTTGACAAAGGCTTCCTTTCTAGGGCAATTGCTCTCGACATATCAAAGGCCTTCGACAAAGTATGGCATAAGAGTCTACTTCACAAGATTTCCAGCTACGGTATAACTGGAAATGTTTTCTCAATCATTAAATCATTTCTCTCTGATAGGCTCATAACAGTAGTGGTAGATGGACAAAAATCGGAGGCCTGCAATATAAATGCTGGAGTCCCTCAGGGGTCAATCCTGGGCCCAACTCTCTTCCTGATCTACATCAATGACCTCCCTAAACACATACTTAAATCATTCGTTGACATCTATGCTGATGACACGACCATCTACGGCAACACATCAAAGGCTGTAAATGACGAAGTTCTCTCGGATTCTCTCTCCTCTGATCTTGAGCGCGTGGTTCAGTGGGGGAAGATGTGGCTAGTTACCTTTAATGCATCCAAAACCAAACTCCTATCCTTACATCATCAACGCTCTGATCCCCAGCTGGCATCAATTGTGATGGATGGCTCTCGTCTGGGTGAGCCCCCGTGTTTAGACAAGCTTCTGGGTTTGACCTTTACTCCTGATCTGAAATGGAACACGTACATCAAGTCGGTGGCCAAGGTCGCTGGAAAGATGGTGGAATCCTTCTACCGCTCCAGAAGATATCTCACTACTGATGCAATTCTCTATCTATATAAAAGCCAAGTACGGCCAAGGATGGAATACCGTTGCCATATCTGGGCAGGAGCTGCCAAAAACAGCCTATCATGCCTTGACAGAATACAAAATAGACTTCGTGGTTTAGTGGGGGATGCCCTTTTCTCTACCCTGCAACCCCTCTCCCACAGAAGAGACGTTGCGAGCCTATCCTTGTTTTATCGTTATTTTCATGGCAGGTGCTCGTCTGAACTCCAATCCCTGGTCCCCCCTCGCCAATCTTTCACGAAAAACACCCCTCTAGCTGAATCCACTGTGAAAAATTTCCCCCACTCTATATCTGTGCCTAAATCAAAACGCGGATTTCATGAGCAAAGCTTCTTTCTTAGAACTGCACGCCTGTGGAACTCTGTTCCGTCTGCCTGCTTCCCTCCGGACTACAACTTGGATGTCTTCAAGTCTAATGTTAACAAATTCCTAATGAACCGCCCCCCTAATTAAACACTTCATAAAATCTCCTCACTAACGTGATGTACTTACAATAACCCTTATCCCTGAGTGGCTTCCGGGCCTTGATAAGTGGTGATCACTGTGTAAAAAAAAAAAAAAAAAAAAAAAAAAAAAATTATCCGTACATGTGTGTAAATAAACCTAATTACCAGAATTATATACTGACTCTGTTGTTGGACTATTTTATAATTATTTAACACTTACTAATGTCTCTTGAAATTTGATCGATATTTAGGGCATAAATATAAATAATTTTAATTTACATAACAAATAGATAATAACAAGCGAGGGAATCATTGGTCTACGAAAAATAAGAATCGGCTGGAAAAATGACGAAAGCATTGATTATCAGACATTGGTTGGCATTGGCATGATTCAGGATTTCCTTTTATATTTATTTTCTCTATGATTACAGAAAATGGAACATTTGGCACAAAAGACAATCTAAACAGTAACTGCCAACAACTCTTGTGAATCTAAATGTTACGTATAGAAATGTATATTATATATGTGTATATTTTATTTTACACGTTCTGGGAATAGAAATCGTCATATTATTTTTAGTAATCAACGTAAGCTAAAATAAATTATTAACACTGCGTTTAGGAAAAACCTTTGTATAATACATCACACTCCAACTTTTCCATCAGTGTCTTTAAGCTTTATTTTATGCCGAAACAATGGCATTCGTATTGCAATCGCATATTAGTTTGGTCGTAGTAGTCATCTGGGCGTCAGTACGACAGCTGGTATACTTGAGCCCCAAACAATATATATATTTTTTTTACACAGTGATCACCACTTATCAAGACACGGAAACCACTCAGGGTTAAGGGTTATTGCAAGTACATTACGTTAGTGTGGAGATTTGATGCAGTGTTTACTTAAGGGGGCGGTTCATTAGGAATTTGTTTACGTTGGACTGGAAGACATACAAGTTGTAGTCCAATGGGAAGCAGGCAGACGGAACAGAGCTCCACAGGCGCGCAGTTCTAAGAAAGAAGCTTTGTCCATGGAATCCACGTTTGATTTAGGCACAGATAAAGGGTGGGGGAAATTTTTAACAGTGGATTCAGCTAGACGGGTGTTTTTCGTGAAAGATTGGCGAGGAGGTGGCAGAGATTGGAGTTCAGACGAGCACCTGCCATGGAAATAACGATAAAACAAGGATAGGCTCGCAACGTATCTTCTGTGGGAGAGAGGTTGCAGGGTAGAGAAAAGTGCATCCCCCACTAAGCCACGAAATCTATTTTGTACCAGTTACGCAATTTATTTAGAAACATTCCCAGAAAATCTGTTGAATCGTTTATTTTGCTACGAAAACTATGAGATTATGTGATTTATTCTTATTTTTAAATAGATGCTATTTGCGTTTTTTTATGAACAGATGCGAAATTACACAATACAGGTCTTGTTCCCTGTCTACTATTCGCCATAAATGACGCTGGCAATATCCACAATCTTGGATTTTGCAACATAATTTATTGTTGGTTCACGAGATTCCGATTGTTCGAATGCAATTAAAACGCCTAATAATCGTAAGATTATTTGTAACTGAGAGCATATGGGCGCTTGTGAGAACATCAGCTGTAGCAGATCAATAGCTGGCAAATTGGAATATCAGCAGCAGCCTGGCCATAGAAGCATGTATGCAAATTAGTGAGTGTACGTTAGCTTGCGTCACAAGACAATAAAAGAAATGTACACCACGTTGTTATGTATAGGAGCAAATTGAGCGTCGAAGAAGATAAAGCTATAAACATGTGGCAAGGAGAAAAACAACTTTAAATGCACAAAAAGGGCGTAAAAAGATTTGTGCAAGATATAATTTGCACTTAAAAAGTGCCAAGTTGGAATTTTATTTTTTTCCTTTTTTCTGTTTCTGATAATCGTATCAAAGGTACATATTGACAATATACTTTTTAGATTTATTTATTGATCTTCATGTTCGTAAGAAAGAGAAGTACAATGTTCTTTTTGGATCATTACACCTTAGCCTCATTTTGGAAAAAAATGTTTTCCGGGAAATATAATATATATCCTTACTTAATAATAATATATATTTGATTGATTCCAATAAAATATTTTCTTGAAAATGTTTCAAATTTATCTGAATAAGAACCACTGTCACTAAAAAAAGAAAAAAAAACAAGGTGTTGTATCATAGATATACTAGAAATAACCACTGGTATTTAAGGCGAAAGAAAAATAAACTTACCACGGAAAAATACAGTCGCAAAAAGGGGCTTATAAAACGATAGAGAGTGGAAATCTTGAAAAAAAGTAAAGAATATTACACCAGTCTGTGCCTACATTTGTTCGATATTTTCCTTCTAATCAATTTTCTTGTGTTCCTGCCAGCCATATATTTTCTTTTGCAGGGGCCGTAGTTTTTTTTTATTATTGTGCCACACTCATTTAAACGTAGTAAATAGCTTGTTTTGTTTGGACATGAATTACGAATAAACTATTTCGACATGAAAATATGTCTAGAAATTTGTCTGCATAATGTTTAGTCGTATCTCTGGATTTTGTTGTTATAACTTACAAAATCTTTCAAATTTGAAAAAAAATACTGGATGTTTTGCAAGACTGGAATTATTTTTAAACACTACATTACGCGTGTAAAGTAAACACTAAAAAAATGTAAGTACTAAAACATAATACATTTTTCTTTCTTCTATAAAGAGTATTAATTTTAGTCGTTTATAATTGACTTTTGATCCTTCTATTGTTTAAATACATGATACAATATAAAGTCATAATATTACTTCCTTACTTTTCTTGTTGAATAAGGAACTAGAAAACGCTCATTTAAAGCATGAACTACCCGAAAAAACTTATACATAATTTTGATTTCATTCGCGGGTTTATGTCAGTATTTTTATACATTTCTCTATTTTTAGAAAATACGGAACACTGAAATATTAAAATGTTAAGTATTTTCAAATTTTGAAATAAACGCAAGACTACGAGACGGCCAGGTAAAACAATTGATATGGGTGTAATTATTCTTTGCTAGTGAAACTCTTATTGACGGGGAGGTGCAATACATTAGAATACAAGTATGATCGAAATATAAACATTTGGGGTGCCTGCAGTCCACATTTACATGAGTCCATAGTTATAGAGATGAAGGGTGTACATTATTACAAGTTTCTAGGGACGCTACGAAAGTTGTCGACAGAAATCGGACAATGGATCACATGTCTAGGGTATTCATGTAACCAACCTAGCAATCTGACGTTTATATGTTTGTTTACGAACAGAGTAGCGGGAATTAGAGAATAATGTGTGAATATACAGTGCTTGCATTAGATAATATAACTACTATTGCCTAATGATAAGCGTAAACTGTATCATGATACTAAAATTGGAAGTACACTAATTGTTGTATAATGTTGATAGTAAATTAAGTCGGGACCACGAAAAATGATTTGGCCTGTTGGGCCAGGTGTTCAATGTTATTGTCCCAAATAATGACTGAGCACTTAAAAAATAGGCCAAAATTATTTACGAGAATCTTGCCAAATAGGGGATGAGCTGTACAGACGAAAAGAGGGCGTGACATAAACAAGAAGTTCGATTACAAGTAATCTTTCAAAAAAACTCGTTAAAATTAACTGAGAAAGAAAATTATAAATAAATAATAGGATAGAAAGCAGGGTTATAACAATTTTAGGCAACGGCTTCAAGGGATTAGTTTTAACGTAAAGAAAACTATTTGGATAGTTGGCGAAAATATCTATCTATGAGCAAGGAGAGATATAAAAGTATGAACGTATATGATATTGAGAATAAATTAAGTGTAAGAAAATAAGGCAAAAGCTGTGTGACAAAGATCTCATACAATATATATATATATATATATATATATATATATATATATATATGAATTTAACTGGAAACACAATAATCTAACATATCTGTCATGAAGCCTGACAAGGAGCGAAAAACGGAATTTATTACTAAAATACGAATATTCCCGTTATAGAATTTACAGACTCATGACAAACAACAAAGATAATTCAAAATCTGATTTGACTGACTGTGTCATCTTAAAATTCTTCCTTGCACAACCAAGCAAACACACTTCAACACTGATGCAGTGAAATTTCTAGAAAACGCAAAACAAATATGCATCTTAGTCATTCAAACAGTTCAAACAGTTCTATTTCCCTTTCATCCCATTAAAAAGTTTCCTTTATATATTTAGAAAAATATGTTAAAACTCCTTTATTTTAAACTTAAAAAAGTAAATACAAATAAACTAAGGAATTTCTGAAAACATATATAATAGAAATGTTTAAGACTTATATGCTATTATTTGCATTTAATTTCTCACGTTTTAATGTGGTGTTTTATTGCGTGTTTTTCTTTATTGCCTTGGGTTGGGTTACTTGGCTTTGGTGGAGATTTTGTTCTTAAGAGAGGCGTATAACCTACTTCATATGAGCGTGTGGGAAGGTATCGGCGACAATTAATGACGGATGGTTTGCGGCAGAGATATGCATCAATAGGAAAAATGCGCAGAAACAAATTAGGAAGTCTGCGGTTAAAGAAATGCGAAAATTCTAAGACGTGCTGGAAAAAGAATAGCAGTAAATCTCCAAGGAAATGGACGTGTAAAGTAAAGGCGGCAAATGGCTTGCTGTGACCGACGTGGTGTCGGAGAGGTAAAGTATACCGGGAGAGATGGTCGATGGCGAGAGTCTTTTAAGCGGTGTCGAAACATTTATAACGATGGTAAAAAAGGTTATTAAAAAAGAATTGCCGACCCACATTCTATTCCTGTTTTATTTATGTGTATATTTGCAACATAGAAACATGGTTACACTAAAAGTCATATGGTGCATAAACTTGTGCCGATGATGAAAGTAGGATAATTACATATTTCTGCTACTAAATAAATTACAGACAAGTTAACTGTACATGTAGGTGTATATATATATATATATATATATATATATATATATATATATATACTTATATATATATACTTATATGTACATTTATTGTGTGCGAGTGGTTATGTGTGTACGTGAATGTAAGTTTATTCTATTATACAATGCACCGGGAAAATGACGTTAAATAGCCGTCAGCTTTGTTTGGCATAATTACCCATACATTTTGTACATTTCCTTGTCTTTGCTCAAATACAATGTCCAGATTATAAATATCTATACTCAAAGACATTTTAAGAAGAAACGGAAATCGTTTATAGAAAGCTTGATTGAAAAGAGTGCCAAATGCCATATCTCATTTTCGCTTTCACAGGCACGGTATTTTTTAATAATGCTATGAAAACAAATTTATAGTCACCTGATTCTAGCAAAAGTAGCAAGCGCAGACATAAAAAAAAATGTGCTTTCATCACTCGGTAACTTAGTTCAGACGGAATATACAACTTCACTAAATCAAACACTCTCTACTCCTCCCTCTTCACACTTTTTAATACCTATTTTCTAGTTCTCTTTATATATATATATATATATATATATATATATATATACATATAGAGAGAGAGAGACAGAGAGATAGATAGATAGATATGTATATGTTTGTATATATTGGTTGTATCGATTGATTTTCTAGATGTAGATTAAATGAAACTGAAGTTATTATTAAAGAGTGCCCAATAAAGTGCAGAGCGTGTATGTAGTATATATCGATTCTTTTTTATCTGAAAAGGTGTTATTCTTGAATTGGGATTCCACTAAAACATTTATTCAAATATATAACCAACAATTTTCTATAAGAAATAAACTATTCACACACACATACACACACACTCGCATATATATATATATATATATATGTGTATATATATATGTGTATATATATATATATATATATATATATATATATATATATATATATATATACAGTGATGATCATATTTATTGGCACGGTAAAATAAAAGTTAAATTTTGTCTAATAAATTCTAAAAAAGGGATTAAATTAAAGAAAATAACAAAGTATATTATGTATTTTTAACTGGCCTTTCCGATGCAGCAATCGGATTTTAGAAAAAATAAATAACAAAGGAACAACAAACATAATTGCAAAAAACCCTTGTTCAAAATTATTGGCACGATTTATTTAATAATCAATTGTATAGCCTTTGGCCTTGATTACCTTCCTCAGTCGCTTTTCATAGTTTACAACCAAGTTGTTGCACTCTTCAGTAGTAATTTTAGCCCACTTTTCCTGACAATAATCCTCCAATTGAATAAGATTCTAAGGCTTCCTTTGCATTACCCTCAATGTTAATGTTCTCCATAAATTTTCAATTGGATTAAGGTCTGGGCTTTTTGATGGCCACTCCAAAACATTGATATGATTGTCCTCAAGCAATTTCTTAGTCAGTTTAGCCGAATGCTTTGGGTCATTATCTTGCATGAACCACCAACGACGACCAAGTGAGAGCTCTTTAGCAGAGTCTTTCAGGTTTTCATCCAATATTTTAACATAATCTTCCTTTTTTATGCTACCTGTGACCTTAACAAGTCGCCCTGGTCCAGAGGCAGCAAAGGATCCCCAAAACATCAAACTGCCTCCACCGTGCTTCACTGTGGGTATGGTGTTCTTAGGCAGGAAAGCTTCGCCAGATTTTCTGTAAATGTAAGACACTTTATTATGGCCAAATAACTCTATTTTCGTTTCCTCAGTCCATAGAACACGTTTCCAGAATGCAACATCTTTATCAATATGACGTTTTGCAAAGGCTAGCCTTGCTTTCAGGTGCATAGGCTTCAATAAGGGAGTCTTTCTCGGACGACATGCTTTTAAACCAGCTCTCTTCAAAACTCTACCAACTGTATGTCGAGATACATTCACTCCAGAGGTGCTCTGTTCATCAACAATCTCCCCATCAGAGATCCTTAGGTTTTGTTTTACTTGTCGAACAATTTTCCGTTCATCTCTTGGGGAAAGAATCCCTTTTCTCCCTCTACCCTCTAAACTCATAACGTGGCCTTGCGATTTGAACTTGTTTATTATGGCTCTAACAGTGGATTTGGGAAGGTTTAGCTTCTTTGAAATCTTATCATAGCCCTCCCCATTGGTATGGCATGCTACAACAAGCTTCCTGACGTCTTCGCTGTGTTCCTTAGTTTTAACCATGGCGATTGAAAATTATAATTTAGTCACTTATAATAGTTTAAATAAATCGCTATCTAAAAATTATCTGAAAAAAATTATTCACTTAATTAGTGTTAAACAAGCATAATATGGCTATAAAAAAGTTCAGAAAGCACGTAAACCGGAAATTGATTGATATTATACTGATACTAAAAGAAAAACTAAGCCGTGCCAATAATTTTGAACAAGGGTTTTTTGCAATTATGTTTGTTGTTCCTTTGTTATTTATTTTTTCTAAAATCAGATTGCTGCATCGGAAAGGCCAGTTAAAAATACATAATATACTTTGTTATTTTCTTTAATTTAATCCTTTTTTTAGAATTTATTAGACAAAATTTAACTTTTATTTTACCGTGCCAATAAATATGATCATCACTGTATATATATATATATATATATATATATATATATATATATATATATATATATATATATATATATATATATATATATATATATATTAAAGTCGAAGAGTTGTCTCGGAGTGGCGCAGGGTATAAGAGGCAAAGGGCTTATAAAATCGGGTAAAGGATGTGTAAAGACTTAGACGCTCGTAAACGTTGCTTAAGTGTGTGAAACATGTGAAATTTATACTGTCTAAAGATTGATATATGAACCTTATCAATTCACAAGAATAAGCCCG
The DNA here is from genome assembly GCF_053919585.1 of Euprymna scolopes. Lineage (NCBI taxonomy): Eukaryota > Metazoa > Mollusca > Cephalopoda > Sepiida > Sepiolidae > Euprymna > Euprymna scolopes. Next base: position 4,174,095 of record NC_136506.1, read on the forward strand.
TATGTAACCTTATCGCCCGGATGAGAGATCTTGTGCGCAACAGGAAGGCAAGTTTCCTGCAAGTCTTAAGAGGAATACGGTTGTGAACAGAGACACAAGACTATAGAGCTCCTTTGTTTACCCTGTGCTAGCATTTGAATAAATGTGCTATGTAAGTCGTTTGCTGGTTTAAACAACCACCAATATCACCGTGGTATTCGCTGGCGCTAATGGTACGGATTTCGGGGGGGGGTAAGATGTCGATTATCTGAAAAGATAAAGTAATCCTAATATATATATATATATATATATATATATATATATATATATATATATATATATATATATATATTTAAAGTGATGGTTGTGTAGTTCCAACGAGAGAAAAAAATGTATATTTAAAAGAGTGTAGCCATCAACAATTGTGGGTTTTTTTTAAGGTTTTCATCATATTTTTATTTTAAAATATTTTTATGACACGTTTCGAGCTTACGATGTGCTCTCTTCAGATGTTTTCGTAAAAAAGTTTTTTCTTTAAAATGGGGGTTGAAAAGTTATTTTTACCTCCGCTAATACTAAATGTGTTTTCAAAGTGATGTGTGGTCTCAGACATTCTCTCTCTAACTGTAAGTGTTCAAAGTGTCGGGTCAAAGTTAGATTCAAAGAGGGCGCTTTTGGTCTATTTGGTGAAGGTTTTTATGTTTTTTTTTAGTTTTGCTTAAAGATTTTCTTTCCCCATGTATTGCACACACTCACACACAATCACACACACATACATATCCATACATGTACATGCACACATGCACACGTACGCAGGCACATACACATACACACACGCACATACACAGAAATACACGTAGGAGCATACATATATACATACCCACCTCCACACTCACACACGTACTCACACACATCCACCACTAACACGTCAGGCACATATTGGTTAATTATTTTTATTTATTTTTATTTTTTATTATATATATATATATATATATATATATATATATATATATATATATTCCAACTAAAACACGCATGTATATATGCGCTTTATCATTCAGGCATAAGTATACGCACACACACAAGTAAGATGGAGAATAGGTCAGAGAAGATATATATATATATATATATATATATACACACACAGACGCACATACATATATATATATATATATATATATACATGTATGTGCATACACACTCACAAACATCCACATACTATGTAGGAACATACACATACGCACACACATGCATACACATAGATATATGCAGGGGCTCACACATACGCGTATATCCATACCGATACGAACACATTTTCCCACTCATGCATATGCATACATATGTGTATATATATACACACACATACAGATGCGTATACATTCATCCACCCATATATATATATATATATATATATATATATATATATATATATATATGTGTGTGTGTGTGTGTGTGGACACATGCACCCACAATCACACATACACATACATATTCATACATCCCACCTTATGTATATATTGGTTGAAGTTTTTTTTCTTTTCTAATCCAAGCACATATGCATACATGGATTCGGTCACCCAAACAAAAGTGCACGTACACACACAAACAAGATGTAGCATAGATAACAGATGATATATATATATATATATATATATATACATAGACACACACACACGCATACACAATCCTATGTATACACTCACATACACATATATGCATGCACACATGTGCGTACATACACATACACTCGTATAATTTCTAATTGTTTTTTTTTTTTGTTTAGAGAAATGGTACTGTAGTGGGTATGGACGCGCGCACCCGTGAAAGTGTGCGCGTGCTTTATTGTGGTTCTTTTGTTTCGTGTGTGAGGGTGCACACCTACTCCAGTATGCATGCATGTAAGTGTACTTTGTGTTTTGCCTATTTATGTGAGTAATTATGGAGAGATGTTTAATGCGGGGTTAAACTTTGCTATGAAGTTTTTATTCTAGTGTTAGTAAGTAGTAGTAGTTGTCAATTTGGAAGATGGGCATTATCTCGAATCTGCCTCCACTGCATATGTGTATATGTTGTGATACATGCAGGTGTCTATTTTCCGCGATTTTGATGTTGGATCGGTGTAGGGCTACTCTTTTACTAAGGTTTTTTGTAGCGCCTATGTAGGATTTATCGCATGCTGGATATTTTATTACATAGATCACGTTTTTTGAGGTGCAATCTAGTTTTTTTTTTAAATTTTAAATGTTTGTATGGGGTTCGTGAATGTGTACGTGTTTTCCTCCAATATTTTGTTGCAGATTCACATCGTTGTTTGTTGAATTTTGTGACTTCTTTTGTTGCGTCTTGAGTGAGTTTGGATGAGGTAAGAATGCGTTTTAGGTTTTTGGGTTGGTGTTTGCTTTTTATTATTTTTATTGTTTTAAGGAATTTGTTTAGTTTGCTGTTTTGGTTAAGTAGGACGAGGTTTTTTGTTATCTCTGTGAAACGCTCTGGGTTGTTTGTGTTGTGTGTAAAATATGTATGTTAGGATTTGTTCTTTGTTTCGTTCTTTAGGGGTTCTCAAATCTTCTACTGGTATATTTGTCGCAAGTTGGATCCCTTTGTCTATAAGTTGTGATGGGTATTTTCTTTTTCTTAAATTTATTCGTAGTTCCTTGAGTCGGATTTTCCGAAGGTTATTGTCCGTGATTATGGTGCAGATTCTACGTGCTAGGGTGTAGGGAATTGATTTTATGCAGCGTTTAGGGTTGTGACTTTTAAAGTGTAGGTATTGTTGGATGTCTGTAGGTTTTCGGTAAATCTCTTTATAATGTTATTGTCTTTAATCTTTATCAGTATATCTAGGAAAGGTAATTATGTAGAGCTTTGTTCTATGGTGAATTTAATTTTTGGGTGTAGGTTCTGGAGTATGGTGTGTAAGTCTGTGATGTCCCCCCCATATGGGTTTCCATAGGATGAAGCAGTCATCTAAGTACCTTTTCCGTGATTCTACAATTTTTTTTTAGTGCTGTGGCCAAATTTATGTTCTATCTTTTTATATAAGGTTTCGTCTAGGTAGGCTAATGTAAGAGTAGTGTAAGTCGGTGCCATTTTCGTTCCCATTGATGTACCTAGTGTTTGGATGTCGTTGGCATTGTTGACTTTGAAGGAATTATTATTTAGGATTATGTCTATACCATCGATAATGAATTGCTTTGTGAATCTAGGATATAGTGTTTGTGCGTGTCTGTTGATCCGAAATATTATTGCTTCTTTTCCTAATTCATGGGGTATATTACTATATAAGCTGCTAACGTCAAATGTAACTAATAGTGTCCCGTTTTCTACTGTATGTGGTAAGGTAGTAAGAAAATGGATGTCGTCCCTTATGTAGCTCTTAACTTGATCAGTAAAAGGTTGTAATAAGATGCCTATTAAGTTGCTAAGTCTGCTTGTCAGACAGGCTGGTCCTGCTACAATGGGTCTCAATGTAAGGTCACTAGGGTTTGGAGCGCTAATATATTCTGAGTTGTGTGTATCGATGGCAAGTTTTATTACGACAGATTTGTGTATTTTTAGCAGTCCGTAGAAGTACTTGGTCTTTGTAATGATATTTGTGAGGAAGTCCTTTTCTTTCTTTTTTAACATTTAATTGTGTGTTGTACAAAGTTTTGTGATTTTTAAGATGGTGGTTTTATCTATGTTGGTACAAATGCGGTTATAGTAGTGTTTGTCATCCAGTAATTCTGTAATTTTTGTTTCATAATACGTTTTGTCCATGATTACTACGGCACTGCCTTTGTCTGCTTCTTTTATTATTATGTCATTATTATTACAGATCTTTTCGAGTGCTTGTTTTTGCTTTTGTGTGAGGTTGCTTGTGGTTTTGTCTTTTTTTTTGGAGGTTAAGGTTCCAAAGATTTTCGAAGTAGCTGTTTAGTTCTTTTGTGTTGTTCTGTTTATTAGGGAAATATGTTGATTTGTTTTTTACTAAAGAATCATCTTTGTCCCATTTGTTATCTAGTGTTTCTATTAGTCTAAATTTCCGTCCAAATTCTTTAAGGTCCTTTTTAAGTGCCGCTATATTGCTTTTAGGGGAGGGCAGAATTTAAGGCCCAGCTTCAGTATTTCCATTTCGTGCTTTGATAAGGAGTATGTGGATAAATAGATGATTTTGGGTCTAATTTTTTCTAACCTGGAATTGTTGTTCCTTGAGGGTTTCCTAAAAAATTGTGGGGGTTGTTTGTTCCTTTGTGTTTTAGCGTGATGTGATGTCTCCTTGTAAAATGAGTGTTGTGTATATTATTGTGAGGGTTCAGTGATAAATACTTGAATGGGTGGTCATTGTATGTTGTTTGTGTTGGATAGTTGTGTTCCAGTTGGAATTGGTGTTGCTGTTGAAGATACATGCATTGTTGTATAGGGTGGTGTTGTCTCCATCTTACTTGTGTGTGTTGTGTGCGCGTGTACTTATGTCTGAATGATTAAGCGCATATATACATGCGTGTTTTGGTTGGAAAAAAATATATATATATGAAATAAAAAATAAAAAAAAATAAAAAAATAAAATTAATTAACCAATATGTGCCTGACGTGTTAGTGGTGGATGTGTGTGAGTACGTGTGTGAGTGTGGCGGTGGGTATGTATATATGTAGACGTCTACGTGTATTTATGTGTATGTGCGTGTGTGTATGTGTGTGTGCCTACGTACGTGTGCGTGTGCATTTGTACATGCACATGTATGTATATGTATGCGTGCGTGAGTGTGTGTGAGTGTGTGCTATACATGGGGAAAGAAAGTCTTCATAAAAAAACTAAAAAAACATAAAAACCTTCACCACATGGACCAAAAGCGGCCTCTTTGAATCTAACTTTGACCGGACACTTTGAACATTTCCAGTTGGAGACAGAATGTCTGAGACCACACATCACTTTGAAAAAACATTTAGTATCAGCGGAGGTAAAAATAACTTTTCAAACCCCCATTTTAAAGAAAAACTTTTTACGAAAACATCTGAAGAGAGCACACACTAAGCTCGAAACGCGTTATAAAAATATTTTAAAATAAAAGTATGATGAAAACCTTAAAAAAAAACACAATTGTTGATTGCTA